>NC_081563.1:73389652-73671583 GCF_022355385.1 Mustela nigripes | reverse complement strand
GGCTCAGTGGGTTAAGCCGCTGCCTTCGGCTCAGGTCATGATCTCAGGGTCCTGGGATTGAGTCCCGCATCGGGCTCTCTGCTCAGCAGGGAGCCTGCTTCCTCCTCTCTCTCTCTCTGCCTGCCTCTATGCCTACTTGTGATCTCTCTCTGTCAAATAAATAAATAAAATCTTTAAAAAAAAAAAAGATACTGTCCTGTAACTAAAGGTTTTTGTGTTTTATAGTGTGAGGCTATCTTTTTTTTTTTTTTTAAAGAGTTATTTATTTGACAGACAGAGATTACAAGTAGGCAGAGAGAGAGAGGAGGAAGCAGGCTCCCTGCCGAGCAGAGAGCCCGATGCGGGGCTCCATCCCACGACCCTGGGATCATGACCTGAGCCGAAGGCAGAGGCTTTAACCCACTGAGCCACCCAGGAGCCCCGAGGCTATCTGTTAAATAACTATGATTCCTAGTTATAACCTGCTCTAAATTCTCTAGGGAATCAGCCTAATACAGTATCTTCTTTATTCTGTTATAAACCTTTAAACTTACCTTGGGTTATAAAGTGAATTCAACCCTTCACTGTCATTGTAGATATTTTTAATGAATTTACACATTTAAATTATATATGACTCAGAACTGCTTTGAACAGACCTCAGAGGATAGCAATCATTTCATGTATGATTTCTGAAAGCTTTACTCATGTTTTCCAGCTGTGCACTTAGGAGCTTAAGTGATGAAGGGAGCAGTAATTTACATGCATGATTGGGTTAATTTGCCTTTTTTCCTAGGCTTAGTTTTGTATGTAATGCTACAGGTGCTTTTATGTCTGCTTTCCATAAATCTTACGGAAAAATTTTCTATTTCTGAAGTAAATAGAAATGTAGATCTGTGCTGCCCCAGGACAAGGTTCAAAAAGGCAATGAATTTTCACCAAAAAATAGTTTCAGTTAGAGTGGGTGATTCAGTGAGATACATTAAATTTTTAAAAATCTTTCTATACCATATTTGAGCACTTTACCTTTTAATATTAGTTTTTGTATATACTTATTAACTGTCATTTTCTCTATTACTGGAAAAGAAGTAATGTTAGATAAATCTTTACTGACAATACTGGGACCAAAAATTGAAATAGTTTTTAAAAAGCCATAGTTGCATGATCTTAATACAGCTATATCATTGTGTGAGTGTATGTAAGCTATAAAGGTACTGTAGTATATAAATGCTTCAGTGTTTTTGTTCTTGGAAATAAAAAAGAAATATCAAAAAAGGAAGTATTCATATTCTCCCACCTAGAATTATCTCTAAATACATGTTGACATTTTTTGTTTACTATTTTTTATTTTTTTATTATAGTGTAGTTGGCACACTATGTTAATATTAGTTTCAGTGTACGACATGGAGAAGTCAGCATGTAATGCTATTTGCTCAATGCACAATGCTCCTACAGTACCATTGACTAGATCCCCTGAGCTGCATGTTTCATCCCTGTAACTTAACTCATTCCATAATGGAAAGCTGGTACCTCACACTCCCCCTGCTGGTCTTGCTCGTACTCCCATCCCCCTGCTTTCTGGCAGTTACCAGTTCTTTGTATATATGGGTCTGTTTCTGCTTTTGTTTGTTGGTGGACCTTGAGGTTGTTTCTGACTCTTGGCTATTATGATTGGGGCTTTTTTTTTTTTTTAAAGATTTTATTTATTTATTTGACAGAGAGAGATCACAAGCAGGCAGAGAGGCAGGCAGAGAGAGAGAAGGAAGCAGGCTCCCTGCTGAGCAGAGAGCCAGATGCGGGGCTCAATCTCAGGACCCTGAGATCATGACCTGAGCCGAAGGCAGCGGCCTAACCCACTGAGCCACCCAGGCGCCCCTGATTGGGGCTTTTATGAACAGTGATATACAGTTATTTGAGTACCTGTTTCCAGTTCTTTTAGGTATTTATTTAGGAATAGAATTGCTGTGTCATATGGTAATTTTATGTTTAACTTTTTGAGGAATTACCAGATTGTTTTTCCAAGTGTCTGCACCATTTAATATTCCCACAAGCAATATAGGAGGTTTCCAGTTTCTTCACATTGTTACTAATATTTATTTATTTATTTATTTTTAAGAAGATTTATTTTAGAGAGAAAGTGAGAGAGGTGGCACTTGTTGGGGCTTGCAGTCAGAGGGAGGGGGAGAGAAATCCTGAGCGCAGAACTCAACAAAGGGCTCGATCCTAGGACCCAGAAATGATGACCTGAGTGGAATTCAAGAGTCGGCTGCTTAACCAACTGATGAGCCACCATATTTGTTTTTTGGGCATTGTCTTGATAGCCATTCTGGTGGATGTGAAGTGGTATTTCATTATGGTCTTGATTTGCATTACCCTGGAGGCTAATGATGTTGGGCACGTTTTCTTTGGAGAAATTTCTATCCAGATTCTTTGCTCATTTTACAGTTGGGTTGTCTTTTTGTTGATGAGTTGTAAGAGTTCTGTATATATTTTGGATACTAGACCCTTGTTCTGAGAAACACGTACTTCACATTTTCCACTTCCTCATATTGTTCATAGTGATGTTTATTATTTTTTTAAAAAAACACTGCTGTATTTGCTGAAATATTCCCTGCCCTTCCCCCTTTTAAGATTTATTTATTTATTTATTTGAAAGAGAGAGAGAGACAGAGACAGAGATCCATTACAAGTAGGCAGAGGTGGGGGAAGCAGGCTCCCTGCCAAGCAGAGAGCCCGATGCGGGGCTCTGGGGCTCGATCCCAGAACCCTGAAATCATGACCTGAGCCGAAGCCAGAGAGTTAACCCACTGAGCCACCCAGGCACCCGTTCCTGCTTATTTTTAATATAATTTGTGCCTCCTTTCCATGGTATGTATTTTTTAGAGATTCAGTTTGTGACTTTTTAAATCCTCTTTTGTATCTTTGCTTTTTATTTCATTATATATTCTTATTTTATTTCATTAATATTCTTATGTATATTTATCTACCTATTTTTTTTTTACCTCTTTAATTGAGTGCTCACTATTTCTCCAGCCTTTTCTTTTTCAGTAAGCATTTAAGATTATACTTTTCTTTCTGTGTTGCTTTAGCTGAATGTATCTTGCAAGTTTTTAAAGGTACAGTCTCTTACTCACTTGTCAGAATTTTATTCCTGTTACCATTTGTTTAGAAATGTGTGTGTGTGTGTGTGTGTGTGTGTGTGTGTGTTGTGTGTATTTAATTTCTAAGCTTGGTACATCCCAGTTTCATAAGTGTTCTCCGTATACTTGAGGATCATGCATGCTCCCTAATTTTGGTTGCAGAATTTTCTGTGTGTCCATTAGATTAGATAAAGCTTTAGTTCTGTTCACATTGTCTGTATGCTTGCTAATCATTGATCTACTGAGTTATTGAGAGAAGTTTGGATTTCTTTCTATGGTTCAGTCCATTATTGCTTTATACGTTTCTCAACACGCAGCTGTATTTTTCTTTGTGGTGAACTGAGCCTTCATCATTCTTTAGAGACCGTGTCCTTAGTGATGCTTTTTGCCTTAGTTGTTGTTGTGTTTTGTTTTTGTTTGTTTTTTTTTTTTTTTTTTTGTCTGATAGTAAGAGGGCTATCTGAGAGTCCTTCTTTTTAGTTTTTTACATGGTGTGTAGTTTTCCATCCTTTGTGAGTCTTTATAGTAACAGAGCTTATAGCTGGATTTTATTTATTTTAAATTTTGATAATCTTTTCTTAAGTGACAATTTGGATTTATTTCTATCCTTTTACTATGTGATTCCTATTCTTTCTGGTTCCCCTTACTCGTTCTGTCTTTCTTACATATCGATTGGTTTTTTGTTTTTTGGTGTTTTTTTTAGATTTTATTTATCTATTTGACAGACAGAGATCACAAGTAGGCAGAGAGGCAGGCAGAGAGAGAGAGAGAGAGGAGGAAGTTGGCTCCCTGCTGAGCAGAGAGCCCCATGCGGGGCTCGATCCCAGGACCCTGAGACCATGACCTGAGCTGAAGGCAGAGGCTTTAACCTAAACACTGAGCCACCCAGGTGCCCCATCGATTGGGTTTTTAAAATTCCATTTTCCCTTTCCTATTCTCCCCATCCTATCATACCTCCACTGGTTTGTAAATTATTCGCAAATTTTTACAAAATGTGTATTCATGTCTTATCAAAATCAAGTCTATCAGTATCTTCTCACTTAGCTCCCAAAATAATAGGGTCTTAGGATATCTGAGATCAGATTACATTTCTTCATTATGGGCTGGTATTTTAGTTCTGTGTTTTTTACCCCTTTAGATTTCCATTCTATATAGTCAGTGTTAAGTTTAGATTTGCCCATATGCTTCCTAATTTCTTTGCTATTAATTTCTTCTTCCTGAATATTCTTCAGGAGTTCTTCTATTGTCAGTCTGTTTAGTTAGGTTTTGTTTGTTTGAAAAGGTCTCTATGCTCTTGAAGGAGATTTTAGTGGGTGTATTATTCCAGATAGTTATTTTTCCTTAGTATCTGTAAGATTGTATTGTGCCGTTCTTTGGCTTGAATTATTATTGTTGGGAAGTCTTGGTTCCAGATACTGATTGCTTTTATTGCTCTGAGTCCAGAGTGGACTTCTTTTTTCTATTTGGATTTGCTATGTTTTCTTAATCAGAGAATTTGTATCTTTTATCTGTTCTGGAAAATTATCAATCATTATCTCTTTAAATGTTGTGTTCTTCATTCTCTTCTCCTAGAACTGTGATCGGACATATGTTAGACTTTCACATTCTTTTTCTGCCATGCGTCTGTGCTGCTCTCTTTGTGATTACTTCAGATGTTCCAGTTCATTGAGTGTCTCTTCAGCGCTGATATGTTTAACCAGTCCATAGGGTTTTTTTTTCCCAATGACTGTATTTTTTACTTATAAAAGTTACTTTGTTCATTTCTAACTCTGTCTAGTCTTTTTATTTTTAAGTAGCATTTTGTTCTTTGCTCATGTGTTCCATTCTCTATTACTTCAAATATTTTAATATACTTAATATTCCATATCTAAAATTTCTTGGTTTAAATCTACCCCTTGTTTCTGCTGAGTTTTTTTTTTGTTTTTTTTTTTTTACTGTTATTGTTGGTCGCTGCTTTCCTTGTCTGTTATGTATATTTAGATTATGAATTTGCACCTATCTCGGTTCTGTCTGTGCAAATCTTACATCCTCCCCCTCCCTCAGATAAAATTTGCCCTTGCCATATATACCGCAATGTAAGCCAGGAACACTTTTGTTTTTGTTGTTTGTTTTTTAAAAAATTTGTGTATTTATGTAGAGAGAAAAAGCAAGAGATTATGTGGGCAAGGGGAGCGGCAGAGGGAGAGAGGAGCATGAAGCCTGATGAAGGTTCGAGATCATGACCTGAGCTGACCCCAGCACCCCATAAGCCAGGAACACTTTTAATTTCTCAGCCTGGAGCTTTTTTGACTTGTTGGAGCAAAGATTTAGCTGCTGAAAAAGAAGCCCCAAATAAAATAATGGTGGCATAAGCAAGAATATGGGCTTACTTTTCTGTCAGAGCAGTGTGAGCGAAGCGGCAGAGGCTGTCAGGATAGCCTTGCTGTCTCTGTGATCTGCCGCCTCCTCTTTTGCTCCAGAACAGAACCCTTCGGGTATTGCCTGACAAGGTACACATCAGCTTACTACCTTATCTTTATTGCAGCAAGCGGGAGAAGACAAAAGGGAAAGAGGAGAGCAGATTATGGAAATGGTACACAGCATTTCTGCTCATTGTTCTCTTGGCCAGAATTTAGTCCTGTCCTCACACCTAGCTGCAAGGGATGCTGGTGATGGAGTCTTTGTTCTTAGTAGTTACATATCCTGTGAGAAGTGGTCAGATCTATCTGTAGAAGGAGAGGATAGTAGACATGACAACAATCAGCAGGCTTTTCCACTGCCAACAAAAATAAACATTTGAAATCCCAACCCCAGTGAAAACCAACTTTTTGTCAGGGAGGAAATTTCGTCTTTTTATTCCCTCTCTTAGGGGCTCAGCCTGATAGAGGATTTTTTTTTAAGGTTTGTTTATTTATTTATTTATTTATTTGAGAGAATGGATGCGATCAAGGGGCAGGAAAGGGCAGAGGGAGGGAGAGAAGTAGACTCCCTGCTGAGCATGGAGCCCCAAAGCAAGGGGCCCTGATGGCGATCTTGACCTGGACCCAAAACCAGGAGTCAGATGCTTAACCTACTGAACCATCCATGTGCCCCCTACAGATGGCTATTAAAAATGGTCCTTGTAACCTGGGTTTATGCTGGCAACCCTTTACTTTGCAGGGGCTCTGACCTCTAGTTTTTGTTTTTTTTTTTTCTTTTTAACTCAACTGTGTATTTATTTGAAAAAACTGCTTATAATATTTAGTATTTGTACTACAGGTAATTTGATCCAGCTGTATCTTTTCTCTTCTTTGGTGTATTGTGTTTATTCTTATTTAAATGACCTAATTTCCTTTCTTTGTTCTTTTATCTTGTTTCTTAATTTCATTATCCCATTTTGGAGTTCCAAGCCTGGATTTCTTTTTCTCCATCTCCTGTGTATAGTCTGATGTAATGAGTGTGTGTGTGTGTGTTTCTGGTGATAGGTGGTTGATGTTGTTGGACAGACAACTAGAGGTCATTCCCCCTCCTGAGAATGGAAAATGGAAGGATACCAGTTCTGCTTTCTTCTCCAGATTTAGATTATTAGTGAGTATTCTCAGGGTTTTGTCAGTTCACCAGAAGACTTCTGGAAGATGGGGCAAGGCTAGGAGCTTGACATGGCTCTGCCTCTCTTAAGTTAACTGGAAGAGGCAAATTCTTCAGCAGTATTAGCCCACCAGTGTAGCATTATTTTTCCTTGAAATTATTGTAAGTCTTAGGTTTTTTTTCTACATCATCTTCACTGCCTGTTTGAATCAAATGTGTAATATTAATGATGTTCGTTGTGCAAATGTTTATCATTTATGGGTTTTGCTGTTAACAGATAAATCTACAGAGACCTTATTCATCCCTTGTTGTTTTGCATCTGTTGCATTATTCCTGAGGTTGAATTCCTGGGAGTAAAATTGCTGTGTCAAAGAGTATAACAAATATCTCTGAATCTTGTCTCATACCGCCTTTTTTTTAAGGTTATAACAACTTAGATTCTCACCGGAAGTGAATGAGTATACTAATTTTACTGTAGCCTCATTAGTATCTGGTGGTAGGATTTCTTTTCCTTTAAAAAAAAAAATAGCTGTAGAATAGTATCTTAAGTTACTTAAATATTCATATCTTTTATCATTGAGTTTTAATGATATCATTTTCCTGTGGGTTAGTTTACTACTTACTTTCTCTTTGAATTGTGTGTTTTTATATTGGTCTATTTAATGACCTTGATATTTTTCAGATACTTGCAGACCAAGTTCCTTTATAAAGAAAAGTCGATCTTTCCATTTTTACATTTTGTATAGCTACTTCTACAGATCTTTTTGTATTTTTTTCAGTTAGGTTTATTCAAAAATTTGTATTTTAGTATGATAAATCTCTTGTCGGTTTAAATTTAGAAAGTTATTTGATAAATGTTTTATTCTTTGTTTTCTTGCTGACTTTTTGTAATTTTAATTCTTTATTCTTGGGTTTGGTATGTGAAGAAGGTGTGCTCTGAATAAGTGGGGAGTAATTGGCAAGAGATCTTATTAATCCCATTTATAAAGTTTTTAAAAAATCTCCCTTAGAAAACTGACTCTCTTATATTGTGCTTTTCTACATAATTATTTTTAGTAGGTTTTTGTTTGTTTGTTTGTTTTATTTTGTTCTGTTTTCAAATGGGCTCCACACCCAACTGTGGGGCTTTAACTTAATCCCTGAGATAAGAGTTGGTTGCTTTGGGACATTCGGGCTTCCCTCCCCTAATTCTTTTTTTTTTATAATTTTTATTTGTCCCCCCCCCCAATTCTTTTTAATAGTTCTTAGTGTCTGTAAGGATATGCTTCGTTCTTTTTTAAAAGGTATTCTTTCCTAATTTTGTCTAAGTTTTGTTTTATTTCAAAAAGGGGATTCCTGTTGGACCATCTCTTAGGAATGAGTAGATGTTAATATTGGGTTTGGTTTTCTCTTTTCGTAGTTTACCTTTTTGCTTACCATTGTTTTCAATATTGCAGTAAGCAGTTATTTTTAATAAAAGTCCTAAGTAGTTGGGGTACCTGGATGACTCAGTCGATTAAGTATCTGCCTTCGGCTCAGGTTATGATCCTGGGGTCCTGGGATCGAGTTCCATACCAGATTCCTTGTTCAGCGGGGAGCCTGCTTCTCCCTCTCCCTCTATCTGCCACTCTGCCTGCCTGTGCACTCGCACTCACGCTCTCTGTCTGTCTCTCTCTCTAATCTATCTGTCTTGAAAAAACAAAGTCCTAAATAGTTGAGACTTTGTTTCTAGGGGCATCTGGATGGCTCAGCCAGTTAAGCATCTCCTTTCGGCCCAGGTCATGATCCCAGGGTTCTGGAATGGAGCCCCGCATTAGGATCCCTGCTGAGCAGGGAGTCTGCTTCTCCCTCTCCCTCTTCCTCTGCCTCCTCTCCCCTACTCAAGCTCTGTGTGTGTGTGTGTCTCTCTCTCTCAAATAAAGAAATAAAATCTTTAAAAAAAAAAGATATTCTAAATATCTAAATATTTTGTGTGTACATTTGCCATTGTAAATGAAATCTTTCATTATGATTTTTTGATGACTCTTAGAAGAATTTAGGGAAATAAAGCCTTTAAGAGAGATTATTTATTTTAGAACAAGCCAGAGAGCAGGAACAGGAGGAGGGGCAGACGGAGGTGGAGAGAGAGAATCCCAAGCAGACTTCATTGTGAGCACGGACCCTAACGCCAGGCTTGATCCCAGGATCCTGCGATCGTGACCTGAGCCGAAATCAGGAGTCAGACACTCAAATGACTGAACTAACCAGGCGCCCCCCACCACTATCCTGAAAGATTTTGATCAACTTTAAGTTTGAATAAATGAAATTCTGTAGCTTTTTAATTAATTAATTAATTATTTTTAATTTTGAGGTTCCTAAGATGGATCCTTGGTTTAGGTAAAAACTACACATTCTGTTATAGGCTATGAACATTGAACATTCTTTAGTAATGTTCAGGAAGAACATATTAAACATTGTTTAGGGGGAAATGTAAACAAAAATACTGAATACTACTAGTGACATAAGCTCTGCATCGTTTTCATCTAAGTAATTTTTGGGTGTCTAGAGCTCTAAGCTCCTTATAAACAGAATTTTGCATCTAATAAATGGGAACTCCTTAGTGGCAGAGTAAGTTAAAACATAAGTTTAACTCAAAATACAAGTGAAATTTAAATGAAGGAAAAGAAAACACAAAATGAAGGAAAAGAAAACACAATGTTATTCCATCTTTACACATCATTTGTAAAATTTAGCTATTCTTTGTTCTGTCTGTAGGTGGAAAACCATGAATTCCTTGTGAAACCTTCATTTGATCCCAATCTGAGTGAATTAAGAGAAATAATGGATGACTTGGAAAAGAAGATGCAGTCAACATTAGTCAGTGCAGCGAGAGATCTAGGTAAGAAGGCCTCATTGGTGGTTTGAATAATTCTTTTGTCTATATAGTGTCCCCACTTGTGCCAGAATTACTTGCCTAGAAGACATAGTGGATCATGCCACTTCTTGCTTAAAGTGCCAGGCCTGCCTTCAACAGAATAAAATTATAGATACTTAGAAGTTGAGATACAGGATGCTTTGCATTTAGAGCCTCACCTAGTGAGAGATTTGTCTCTCAGTAACTTTCCAACCCCAGGATAATCCCACATTCCTGCCAGACAAATCAACCAAGAGGCCCTTGCATCATTTCCTTGAAATAGGATCTGTATTAAATATCACTTCCTCTGTAACCGTCATTCTATTAGTTCATTGATTTGGCTTTGGTATTCGCAAGCATGTCAGTAACATCAGCTTTTTTTAAATGTCTGCCTTCCATACCAGTTTTTGTTTTGTTTTGAGAGAGAGAACGTATGTGGAACTTCAGGGAGGGAAAGAGGGAGAAGGAGAGAGAAAATCTTTTTTTTTTTTTTTTTTAAATATTTTATTTATTTATTTATTTAACAGAGAACAAGAGATCACAAGTAGGCAGAGAAGCAGGCAGAGAGGGAAAGCAGGCTCCCTGCGGAGCAAAGAGCCCGATGTGGGGCTTGATCCCAGGACTCGGAGACCACGACCCGAGCCAAAGGCAGAGTCCTTAACCCACTGAGCCACCCAGGCGCCCCAGGAGAGAGAAAATCTTAAGCAGGCTCCTTCTCACCCAGTGTAGAGCCTAGGATGGGGCTTGATCTCAGGACCCTGAGATCATGACTTGAGCCAAAATCCAGAGTCTGATGTTTAACCAACTGAGCAGCCCAAGTTCCCCATACTAGATTATTAATTCCCCAGTTAGTCTCACATTATTCACACTAATTTGTTCTGAATTTATGAACCTTTTTGTTTGAGCATCTCTCATACGTATGTTGAATGAATAAATATAGCTTAGCATATTAGTAGAACCCTTAGGCAGTAATTCTTAATAAATTTCTGGAGAATCTGATGAATCCTCTTCCCAGAAATATGTCCATACCTACATATACAAAAAATTTTGCAGATAGTTACCATGGAGAATCCATATATGGACTAACCAGGTAAAGAATCTTTGCCTTTCTTTACTCTTCTCATTTCATAACTCTTTCTACGTTTTTTCTATGATCTCTTCTCTCCTTAGCCCAGAGAAGTCTGTCTTTAGTTGCTGGCTACTACTAATATTTGATAGCCATGCTTTAGCAATTAAATTTGTAAATATGGTCTCTCTCTTCTGATTTGTACTCTAAAGATCACATTGATGAATGAGAGGGTGGGGACAGACTTAGAAAAACTCAAAAATCTTAGGTGAATAAAATCCAGGTGATCGATCATTGCTCATTTTGTGAAATTTCCTACATTTAACAGAAACTGTGTGTCCTTGTTTTACAGAGTTCCATTGTGAGAGACTTAAGTTTTTGTTTGGAAAGTGTGTTTATTTTAATCCTACTCTGTGTTAGCTCCAGAGAAATGCTTCAGTGAAGTAAAGAACCGTGGTGCAGAGCTCCTCAGGGTTAGGGGCCATATGGTGTGAACGCTCTGGACATAGCCTACTGCGGTGCTCTGTAGCCTTGGGATGGCCGTATCCAGAAAGCACTTGCACGTCAGAAGCTACCATTAATACAGAGTTCAAGGATTTTATAGATAGCCTTCGTTCATGTAGTTTTTAAGTGAAGTAAAGTTTGAATAGTTCCCCGTTAGGTCATCATAATAATTTCCACTGTGCTGTCTTATAGTAAGAGTTAATTATTTTAAACATTTACATTGAAAGATGGCTGTAGGCATCCATGACATGCTTTGTCTTTATTTCCATATAATGAAGGTTTGGATCCTGGCAAACAGATTAAATTGGATTCCAATGCACAGTTTGGTTATTACTTTCGTGTAACATGTAAGGAAGAAAAAGTCCTTCGTAATAATAAAAACTTCAGTACGGTGGACATTCAGAAGAATGGTGTTAAATTTACCAACAGGTTTGTATGCCTACATTATTTTATTAAACCTTCAGTAGGTTCATGGAACTAAATTATTCTCTGATGAGACATGAATGTTTTATGTTAAGGAAGTTTTACCTTACTTATTGATAGGAGGTATCAGGTGAGAATGAAACTTTATTTTCTTCTAAGAGCCTCATCACATGTTCCAACACACCTTGTTATAAATAACTCCTCTTTTCGTCATTGACTGAAGGGACAGTTTGGGTCTTTTTTTATTTGTTTGTTTGTTTTATCTTTATAGGTTTTATTTATTTAAGAGCACAAACAGCGGGGTGAGTGTGGAGAGGGAGAAGCAGGCTCCCCATTAAGCAGGGAGCCTGACATGGGACCTTGATCCCAGGATCCTGGGATCCAAGGACCTGACCTGAAGGCAGATGCTTAACAGACTGAGCCATCCAGGTGCCCCCTTTCAGTCTGTTTTTAGGATTGTTCTTTCATGGGGCGCTTGGGTGGCTCAATCGGTTTAGCAGCTGCCTTCTACTCATTTCATGATCACGGGATCCTAGGATTGAGTCAGGCTCTGTCTGTTCAGCAGGGAGTCTGCTTCTGCCTCTCTCTCTGCCACTTCTCCAGCTTGTGCTTTCTCCTGCTTACTGTCTGTCTCTCATCTTAAAAAAACAAAAACCTGTTCTTTCACCAGGTGCCTGAGTGACTCAGGGGATGAGTGTCTTGCTCTTGATTTTGGGATCATGATCTTGATTTTCAGATCATGATCCCAGGGTCATGAGATCAAGCCCCCAGTCAGGATTCCCACTCAGCAGGGAGTCTGCTTGATATTCTCTCTCTCTCCTCCTCTTCCCCTCGCCACTCACTCTCTCAAATAAATTTTTTAAAAAATTAAAAAGCAAGATTGTTCTTAGGCACCTGGAAGCCCGGTTGGCTAAGTGTCTGCGTTCGGCTCAGGTCATGATCCCAGGGTGCTGGGATCAAGTCCTGCGTCGAGCTCCTTGTTCAGTGGGGAGCCTGCTTCTCCCTCTGCCTGCCACTCCCCTTGCTTGTGTGTGCTTTCTTTCTATCAAATATAAATAAAACCCTTCAAAAATATATAAAAAAAGATTTTTTCACGTATGTGTCTCACCATTCTTTTGTCAATATGAGATTATATTAGTTTATATTACATTTCCATATCTATTAACATTAGTTCCCCATCGTATCTCTGGTTTATAATTATTTTCACATTTGCTTTTTCTAAGAAGGCTTTGATACCATTTATCAATTTAAAAAATTTTGATATATCAGTTGGATATATAAATTAGGATAGGGAGATGCCTACCAGCTTTAGTGAGGCCACTTACTAGATTATTGCTTTTTCAAAATCCTGTTTCATATTGAGAAAGATTTTACAAGCTTTTCTTTTCCTTCACTGATGTTAGAAAGTTTCTTAAATAAATTATTTATATGTGAAAGAAGAATTATTTTGAAATAATGTTCTATGATGTGGGGTGAGGACATTAATCTTTTTCCTTCTGTCCTCTGTTAGAATTTATGGGAGGCCTTACATCCACCCATCCTGAATATACCCAGTACTTTACCAGTAGTTTTGTGTATATGATTCCCTTTTATCCATTTATTCAGCGAGTATTTTGTTTATTATGTGCAGTCATTAGTTTCTAGGTGTTCAGACGAATGAAAACAATGTTTGCTTTGTTTTTCGTAACAATTCTGAGATAAATAGGTTTATTTCTCATTATTTAGATGAAGAGGCTGAAACTCCCCCTTCCCCAGGATTACGTAACTAGTAACATTTGATACTCATAGCTAGATCTCCTATTGCCCAACTTAGTAATAGTTGTCTTTCTAGCAAACTATATCCCTGTTCAAACTATATTCAGTAATGGCTTAGCTGAAACAGAACTTTTAGGGTATTATAACCTACTTTGAAGCATCATGGGTTAGTTATAAGTAAATGAGATTGAGCTGAATGACCACATTTAATCTAAAAGTTGAAGAAGATTAATTTATTAATTCATTTTTGTCTGCAAATTGAATCCTTGCTATGTATCTGATTCTTTGATCGTAAAATTTTCCTTCTTTAAAACTGCTGGTGTCTGTCATCCAGAAAAGTCTGCAGTCTTTATTGTAACCTGCAGGGTCTGGTCCCCTCCCATCGACTTTCATCTCTTGTTAGCTCTTTCCTCACATTTTACAGTGTCTTTGTCTCTTGCTTGACTTCCTTTAATTCCTTCTTTTTGCCTGTTTGCTAGTAGTCCTTGCTGCTGCTTCTGCTGCTGCTGCTTGCCCATGCACTGTTCCTGAGCTGTAATATATGTGTTATGCCATCAGCCAATATATTAAGTTTACAGTTGTTGCCTTGGTCAGTGCCTTCCCCTATAGAATGAATGCATCTCTTCTCTGTGCCCCCATCTTGTCTTTTTATTTTTTATTTCATTCCCTTCCTTTGGAATCCGTGAATATTTTTCCTTTACTTTATTCTTATCCTTCCTCATTTTTTTTTTAAAGATTTTATTTATTTATTTGACAGAGATCACAAGTAGGTAGAGAGGCAGGGGGAAGCAAGCTCCCCACTGAGCAGAGAAGCTCGATGTGGGCCTCAATCCTAGGACCCTGAGATCATGACCCAAGCCGAAGGCAGAGGCCCAACCCACTGAGCCACCCAGGTGCCCCCTTCCTCATTTTTTATTTCAACCTATAGTTTTCACTTTTTTCTTTACTCAGTAAGATTTGGTTTTCAAAACATTTTCTTACTTCGACAGCCTTCAGTATCAAAAGCAGCTATATACTTACAATAACGAGAGAAACTGTGGTGTGTGTATAAATTTGGAAAGGGGGGATGGGGACCCCTGGGTGGCTCAGTTGGTTAAGCATCTGCCTTTGGCTTGGGTCATGATCCCAGGGTCCTGGGATTGGGCCCTCCATTGGACTCTCTGCTCAACGGGGAGCCTGCTTCTCCCTTTGCCTGCCGTTCCCTCTGCTTGTTTTCTCTCTCTGTCTTTCTGACAAATAAAATCTTTTTAAAAAAAAAAGTGCGGGGTAAGATGGTCTCTTTGAAATGAGGATGAAGACTTAATTCCATTTAAATATTTTAGAAAAGGTCAGATCAATACTTGGGAATAAATGTTACAGCAAGAATTGGTGCCAATAGGCTCTTTTCAGACAGCATAAATGTTAATACACTGAATTCCATCCACATCTGCCCCTAATGAGTTGCCCATTTTCTACTCACATTTTCACTTTAATTATTGTTTTGGTGCTTTATAGGATAGATGCTCTGGATATATTTTATGTAGAACATATTACTTCAGTAGATGTTTTGATATTTTTAATAATGTGATTATCTTGACTTGCAGTAAACTGACTTCTCTCAATGAAGAGTATACCAAAAATAAAACTGAGTACGAGGAAGCCCAGGATGCCATTGTTAAAGAAATTGTCAATATTTCTTCAGGTAAATTAACAGAACCAGTGCATCAAATGTTATTAATATAACCTGGTTTTTAGTAATAGAAAAGATACTGGTATGTTTCAAGAGTGTTTTTTTAAAAAAAAGATGTTAACACACTGTTTATTATGTTAGGCTACCTATAAAATAATGTGTGTGGTATTGTGGTGGGAAGAGTAACTGGAAATAACTCTTACACAGAAAGATAAGCTAGTGCAGGCTGAGTGGGAATACCCTGAGAAACAGACCCCTATAAAAGCACAAAATTTATTGTAGTTGTAACAAGGAAAAGAGACTCCAAGGACTGAAGGCACTAATAATTTTAGATTATTTTTGGGCTCATGCTGTAAGTTTTGGAAATAAATATCACTAAAAAACAAATAGGAAGTGATACATGATACATGAAGCAAGCCTTTTCGAGTTGTATATGCCATTTTGTAGATTTTTAGACTTCCTTCTGGAGGACACTGTTTGAGTGGAGGACACTGATTGCATCGCTTACCACTGTGGTGTTGCCCTTGACACAGAATGAATGTATGTTTAGCACAGGTGGGGCTGATGTGTTAAACTGGAAGGTTTTGCCTGTCATCACTTGTATATTGACTTTTATTGTGCCTTCCAAAAATACACCAACGAACTACTTCAACCAAGTGATCAAAGGTGGCATAATCAGTAATAGAACAAATGACTTTTATGTGCATCTTGATGTGATGTAGAGGGAAGAACACAGTATTGTCCATGTGGTATTCTTGACAAAAATGTTTAACCTGATTGTTAACAAGAAAGGAAAGGGAGATAAATTTAGATTGTGGGACATTCTTTTTAAGGCTTGTACTCTTTAAAAATGTCTGTGTCATGGTAGCAAAAACGGAATGGCCGTGATCTGTTTTAGATTATAGGAGACTTAAGGGACACAACGAGCAGATCAGCAGATGGTCCTGAATGGATCCAGGTCTAGGAGTTGGGGGTGGGAGAGAGCTATCAGGGACACTCAGGACAAATTGGTGAAATTTGATAAGACATAACATAATATTGGTATCCTATTTCTTGGGGTGTGTATTGTGAGTAAGTAGGAGGATGTCCTCATTTCCAAGGTATTCATGCATTTAAAAACTATGTGCTTGTATAATTCTGTGAATTAATAATTTTACTATTACGAATTTTATAGTAAAATAAACATAAAATTTAAAGGTTGGTGGTTTTTTTTTTTTTTTTTTTTTAATTTTATTTATTTGTGAGAACGTGAGTGGGATAGGGAGAGGGAGAAGCAGACTCTCCACTGAGCAGGGAGCCTGATGGGGGGGCTCCATCCCAGGACCCTGAGATCTTGACCCAAGCCAAAGGCAGGCGCTCATCTGATGCTCAGCTGAGCCACTCAGGCACCCCAAAAGGGTTTTAATACACTTTATGTATTAGTGTTGAGGTGAATGAGTTTTGTAAATATTCTGTGTTTTGCTTGGTGGTATCAGATAACTATAGTTGAAAATGCCTAGATTGCATTTTTAAGGACCCTGTAAATACTATATATTCAAACTGGGAGTCTTCCTCAAAAAGAAATAGTATCAGCTCAGATTCATCAAGCATCTTCTAGGTTAAAAAAGGTGCTAGCTTCAAACATTTAAATGGAGGGTGTTTTGTATTTAGAGTTACCTTGACTTTATTCGTTTATTTATTTACTTATTTTAGTTTTATTTGTTTATTTGGAGCGAGAATAATAGAGCACAAGCAGGGAAGAGAGGCTGAGAGAGAGGGAGCAGACTCCCCACTGAGCAGGGAGCCCAGTGTGGGGCCCTGCCCTAAGACCCCAGGATCATGACCTGAGCCAAATGATCGGAGCATAACATAACCGACTGAGCCACCCAGATGCCCCTAGAGTTACCTTGAATTTAAATGAAACCTTTTCTTGGTCTAATATACACGTTATCTGTATTTAAAAATATAATGGGTCATTTCTGTGGTTCTTTATCTTGCTATTAAACCAGAATAGGTGATGCTGTTAAGAGCCAGGTGATAAGAAATACCTTAAGAGGCTTCAGTTTCCTTTTTTTAAAGTAGTTACAGTTAAGTACTCTGTTAATGTTTAAGTAATTCTTGCAGATTCTTGTTCCTACATAAAAGGGTTATGTGAACCATTCTTTTCCTTTTTTTTTTTTTTTTCTTTTAAAAAGAATACCTGTTAGATAAAACAGGAATAAATTGGAAGTGGTGAAACAGTAAGAGAATTACTTGTATTCAGCCATTCATAAGTTAATTTTTATTTGTAAAACATTATATCACTTTTATGGGGAGCAGGGGAATCAAAGATGAATCCTGTTTGCTGCCATTTGATTAAACTCTTCACTTTTTTTTCTAAAATAATACAGTATTCTCATGAATGTCCTTTAAAGCTTTTGACACATTGATGCCTGTGTGATAGTTCTACATAACATATGGGATGTTTCACTAACCCCTCTAAGCTATTAAAATTTTAGAATCTATTCTATAAATTTTGACTGAATTGCCTGCCACATATCAGGGGCTTTTTAGTATACATAATAGCTTTTAGTTTTAATGTTCTAGAAGAGTAGAATCTCACTGGAAGTATTTTAAGTGACAATTATGCATCTAAATTTTGCTAAAATTAAACTGCATGTGGTACTGATTGGGGGGAAAAAAAGCTCAAGTAAACAACTCGTATGGTCAGGTTTATATAGGCACAGGCCTTGATAGTGACATTATTTTATTACAACCTGGTGTTTACATGTATCTTCTGATAAGCAGCTGTGTGTTTTCTGTTTTAATGAATTTTGGTAAGAGAGGACATCATACTCTTTCTATTTTTGAAATCTATTCATAGTAGAGGAAGATGTAATACATTTTAACTTTCTGGTAAGGCTTTAGGTGTTCAATTTTGGTTATGGCAAACTTCTGTTAATTTTTTGAAAAGTAATAAATTAGAAAATGGATTTTAAATTCCCAAATAGGGAAGTTAAATTTATTTCTATAACTGCTTATATGTATTTTCTTTGTTCAGTATTCCTTGGAACATTTTCTGTTTTTATACAGGATATGTAGAACCAATGCAGACACTCAATGATGTGTTAGCTCAGCTAGATGCAGTTGTCAGCTTTGCTCACGTGTCAAATGGAGCACCTGTTCCCTATGTACGTCCGGTCATTTTGGAAAAAGGACAAGGAAGAATTACACTGAAAGCGTCCAGACATGCTTGTGTTGAAGTTCAGGATGAAGTTGCATTTATACCTAATGATGTTCACTTTGAAAAAGATAAACAGATGTTCCACATCATTACTGGTAAAAAAAAAAAAACCACCTAATTTATGGTAATTTATGGGCTTTGTGGGGGGTAATGATTCCATTTTTTTATGTTGGAGTGGAATTACTTAAAACTGATAAAGAAAATCCTAGTTCTTGATGTTATAAAAAGAACGAGTTATTCATCCTAGTTACTGATATGTTCACTTTTGGGTTAGAGGGAAGATTTAGAAGGAGGGGGAGGCCTTAAGGAGCAAATGTCATCTTTACATGAAACTTCTGTTCCAAAGGTTTCGTGCGTTTAAAAGTGAACATCCCTTCAACCTCAAAGCCTACCTTTGAGCCAGACCTTTCAATAGTGAGGTCATTGAAGGTGAAGCAAAACTGATTGCTGGAATGACCTCAGCTTAGGGTAGCAATTCTTTTAAAGACATGGGACTGTATTTCTGTGAAATTTGAAAAAAGTTTGCTCATAGACTAATGCAGCATGTCTCAAGCTGAAGTATTTTTAGATGTTAACCAGATTCTAGACAACAAAAATGGAGGGGGTACTCTTTGGGCAAATGTATTTGGGAAACAGTGATAATATTCTAGTTCCCCAAATGGATTTTCATGTTGTTCATAGCAGCGTTAAGTAAGGTTGTGTCTTAGGGCTTTAGTATGGAGTTTAAGTGATTTGAAGGATTAGACCATACTAACTCATTCACTAATAGCCTCATTTATTAATTATTTACAGTGTTTAGTTAATCAGTTAGGTGTGTACTGTTTTTCTGGATGACGTAAAATTACCCTGCCGGCAGCTGTATGAGCTGTGGGAAAATCTGTAGTTCTTATAGGCAAATTACAGGTAAGGTATATTTTTCATAGTCCTTTCAATGAAGAGTGCAGTGTAAGTTTGTGTGAAGGAAAAAGAGCATTACTCTGGCAGTTGATGGTTCTGCTGCTTCTATGCCATATCCATGCAACCAGGTGATTAGTCACAAATGTGCGATTAGTGGCAGGAATAAATTAATAATCTTGCTTTTTGATGTAATTTATTTTAAAGGCCCCAATATGGGAGGTAAATCCACTTATATTCGCCAAACTGGGGTAGTAGTTCTCATGGCCCAGATTGGGTGTTTCGTGCCATGTGAGTCAGCGGAAATATCCATTGTGGACTGCATCCTGGCCCGCGTAGGGGCTGGCGACAGTCAGTTGAAAGGAGTCTCCACATTCATGGCTGAAATGCTAGAAACTGCTTCTATTCTCAGGTGAGTGATTTTCCCAGTCCCCTCAAAATGGAAATGAATATCCCTGTCCTGTAAAGTACATTTAGAGATTCATATATAAAACATCAGTTTAATAGTTCCAGATCCAGTTTAATAGTTTTCTTGTGAACTTTATACACTTCATATTGTCCTAAAAGAGTAATTCATAATAGTCGAGGAAAACTTTGATTTTTCATTTATCTTAAGGTTTCTGGTAGTTTTTCACCTTATAACCCCCACCACTGCCATGTTCTTGCTTAAACTGTTCACAATATCTGGAATGTTTACCCGTGTCCTTTCCAGTCTTTAAAGGTCTTAGTGACAGAAATTCTACTTCTCTGATGACTTCTCTTGTCAATTAAGCTTCAGGTCATGGGTATTTCTTTGAACTCTTTGACATGCCTGTAATATATTTGTTTTTTTATTTTAGAGGTTACTGAAATCTCTTTGCCTTATTTCACTTTTAAGGTGCTTCTTTAAAGGCAGAGAAGCTATGCCTTTCATTTCTTGGTGTCTTCTAAAGCACATCACATATAGTAGATCCCTAGTAAATTACTGCTCATTATTTGTTTGTGGGGAAGTACAGAAACAGTACAAAGAGTTGGTATAGTAATTGGTCAGCAAGCTAATATTCATAACTTAAATAAGCAAAAGATGTCAGTGGAAATTCACAGGAAAATAAATGAATGATATGCACATGAAGAACTGTTGCATTTTTGGGGCTCCTGGATGGCTCAGTCAGATAAATATGCAACTCTTGATCTCAGCTCATGTCTTGACTTAATAGTCATGAGTTCAAGCCCCATACTGGGCTCCATGCTGGGTGTAGAGCCACTTAAAAAAAAAAAGTACTATTGCATTCTCTAATTGAGGGAAAAAAAATTCCCCTCCTTACATTCACTTAAAGAAGAGAAAAGGAAGAATGCTAATACCTGATTGGTAGGGCTGCAGCCAGCGTGCCTGTTTACATGACCACCAGCTGCATGTCCTTAACATGACACCCTTGACCTGTCTTCATGCGGTATTCGTAAAGTCTGGGCTGGTTTGATTGGCAATAAATGAATGATAAATGATTCGAAATTCTTTTATTATTATTTGTGAGATTGGTAATTTTTACAAAAAATATTTCTCCATCACTTGTTTATGACCATGCCCATTTTCTTCTTTTAAGTGACTATTGAATTTTTTATATATGAAGATAATCTGGGTTTTGTGGCACATCTTTCCCATTGTATTGTCTTAATTTTGTTTTTTTTCATTGTCACATATTATATCATGGGCGATTTTCATGTAATTGTGTGTTTCAGGTCTGCAACCAAAGATTCTTTAATAATCATAGATGAATTGGGAAGAGGAACCTCTACATATGATGGATTTGGATTAGCATGGGCTATATCAGAGTACATTGCGACAAAGATTGGTGCTTTTTGCATGTTTGCAACACATTTTCATGAACTTACTGCCTTGGCCAATCACATACCAACTGTTAATAATCTACATGTCACAGCACTAACTACTGAAGAAACCTTAACTATGGTTTATCAGGTGAAGAAAGGTGAGTGTATACCACTGGTATACTGTAAATTCAGGTGTGGCAGTGGGAAATTTCCACCCATGACATCATGAATCATTGCCTTATTCTGAATGAATTATTCATGTTTGTCAGAACACATTTACTTTTTTTTTTTTAATTAAAAAAAATTTTTTTAAGATTGATTTTACTCATTTGACAGAGATCACAAGTAGGCAGAAAGGCAGACGGTAGGGTGGGAGTGGGGGCGGTGGGGGAAGCAGGCTCCCTGCTGAGCAGAGAGCCCGATGCTGGCCTTGATCCCAGGACCCTGAGATCATGACCTGAGCCAAAGGAAGAGGCATAACCCACTCCCAGGCATCCTTAATTCATAATCTGGGTACAAGGACAAGGTGCATTATATTTCTGTGTCTCACAGTAAGATGACAGTTATACAAAGAATAACTCATACTCTTCAACATTACCACAGAAGGTTTTATACCTCCATGGCAGCCTGATTTCTTGTCAAAGTAGATAGTGACAATAATAAGCTTTGAAGTTCTAGGACGGCTGTTACTGTTTAAGGAACCATTTATTATAATTACTTCATTGGAATTTTAATGGTGTATTACACAAACAGGTTCATTTATTTATTTTTTTAAAGGTTTTATGAGCCAAAGGCAGAGGCTTTAACCCACTGAGCTACCCAGTCGCCCCACAAACAGGTTCATTTAAAGATGGGGTTTCCACAGATCCTGAAATTGTTAGTAGTTCTCACATAGGGAATGACTTGTAGGCATTCTGTCCTTTCAGAAAAGTGTCATTTTGTGGGTCTGGCAGCTAATGAGATTTACCAAGTTGATGAGATTAATGCGCTGTAAAGTTTTGGCTGCCTAAGCGTTTCACCAGTCATTGGAATAGCTTTTTCAGATAGCTATCTGATTTTCCAAGAACACATTTTTACTGCATCAGTTGGTTGATACAAGTACAAAAATATTTTTGGTTCTTTTATCCTTTGTTCTTATGCTTCAGTGGGAATCCTTTTAACTTACCCTGTTCACATTATTGTTGATACTTTTAGGGCCGCTCACCCTGCTTGAGCTTTCCTGTTTTCTCTCTGTCAAATAAATAAAACAATAAAAAAATTAAGATACAGATACTTTTAGTTGGACCTGGCATTTAGCATGAAGTTGAAGTTTTGCTTTTTGTTTTGTGCTTTGTATTATAAATGGGTTGAGAATTTAATTTATTTATTAGAGAGACCAAGCATGAGCATGCAAGAGGGTGGGGAGGGGCAGAGGGAGAGAATCTTTTTTATTTTTTTTTTAAGATTTAATTTATTTATCTGACAGACAGAGATCACAAGTAGGCAGAGAGGCAGGCAGAGAGAGAGAGGGAAGCAGGCTCCCTGCTGAGCAGAGAGCCGGATGCAGGGCTTGATTCCAGGACCCTGGGACCATGACCTGAGCCAAAGACAGGCTTTAACCCCCTGAGCCTGAAGCATGCTGTGAGGCTCCATCTCACAGCCCCACCTGCCCCATCATGACCTGAGCCGAAACCAAGGGTTGGATGCTTAATCAGCTGAGCCACCCAGGTGGCTCAAAATTTTATTTTTAATTTGACACAGAGGGAGTGAGAGAGAGCACAAGCAGCAGGAAGAGGGAGAAGCAGACTCCTCAATGAGCAGGGAGCCCAATGAGGGGCTTGATCCAGGACCCCGGGATCATGACCTGAGCCAATCAGACTCTTAACCAACTGAGCCACCCAGGCTCCCCTGGGTTCAGAGTTTTGAAAGACCAGTTAACCCGAGGAGAAAATAGTGGTATGTCTGTGCATCACTATGGCTGTTTATCAGACGTTTGCTTCTGTTTTGTTTTTGTTTGTTTCTCTTAGTTGTGTGGAGTATCCAGCCCCAGAATGCATGGGCTATATAACTAGGCCAAAAAAATTTTTACAGTTGATACGTAGTTGAGGCAAAAGTGGAAGCTCCATGATAACTCTGTAAGCATCACTTGTATTAAACATCTGGAAGGAATGTTATAATTCCATTTATTTTCTGCAAACAGGGATGAAGATAAGCTACCTAGTCTATAAAATTTACTAATAATTTGGGTCCAAAATTACATTGTCATGTGTTTGCAGTAGTTCAGAATAAGAATAAGATTATGTAAGAATGGGGGGTGCCTGGGTGGCTCAGTTGTTAAGCATCTGCCTTCGGCTCAGGTCATGATCCCAGGGTCCTGGGATTAAGCCCCATATTGGGCCCCCTGCTCAGCGGGGAGCCTGCTTTTCCCTCTCCAGTTCCTCTGTGCTTGTGTTCCTTCTTGCTGTCTCTCTCTGTCATAAATAAAATGTTAAAAAAAAAAAAAGAAAGAAAGATTACGTAAGAATGGTACGCAATTCTAAGACCAGTATTGTAAATTTATTTATCAAGCCAATTTCGTGAAGTCTATCTAGAAAATGATGTAGGCAGATCTAGAGAATGGACCGTTCAGTAATAAGCCATATATTTTGAGTTAAATGCTCTTTATTAGTGATACACATTTATCTTGTTTTTTTCTTCATACTTTATTTAATTCCTCCCTTATGAAATGGGAAAACGTCAGAGGGACAGTTGAGTTAATTTTTCTTCAGATTCTGATATTTGTCCAGACCTCTGAGGAATCACTATCAATCTTTTCTTTTTTTTTTTTTTTTTGATATTTTAATTTTTCCCACTGCATTTGTCAAGGATAAGATAAAACCCTGTGTGCATTACTTTCCACTAAAGACTTAATTAAAATTCCTTCATCTAAGTTACTCTGAAACATTTGGCTAATGTATTTGAAATACAAAATTAAGTTTCCAAATGACAAAGTGAGATGGATAAGTTCTATTTACATCAGTTGTTTTCTCTTTCTGCCTGCTCCTCACAACTCCCAAATTTCTTGTAGGTGTCTGTGATCAAAGTTTTGGGATTCACGTTGCAGAGCTTGCAAATTTCCCTAGGCATGTAATAGAGTGTGCTAGACAGAAAGCTCTGGAACTAGAGGAGTTTCAGAATATTGGAGGATCACAAGGATATGATGATACGGAACCAGCAGCAAAGAGGTGCTATCTGGAAAGAGAGGTTTGTTATATTGTGTTTGTAATTATTTAACCCTGTGTTAGATCCATCAGGTCCCAAGTGATGTTAATACTTACTTGATCATTCATTGTTGCCTTTCACTTTGATTTCTTTGCATGGCAAAGACTTCATCTGTATCATTTTGATTTCTGACAAAAAGAGAGTATGTAAGTACCACATTTAAAATGTAGGAGGACAGGAATGTTAGTCTAGGTTTAAAGTAATTCCAAGGAGTTACAGATGTCCAGGCACTTTTTTGATTACTTCATAAACAAATAGGTCAAGTCAGTTAATGGTATATTTACTCAGTTAATTGCTTAGTTAAGGGAATAAGAAAGAAACAGTTCCTGCGTTCCATTTGTCTAGAATCTGGTTGGGAAGATATTACAGAACATGTTAAGGAGAATCATGCAGTATATGACATGTTTACTCTGAACAGCTCTTTTTGGGCAAGATGTTTCACTTCTCATGGGAGAAGTATATCTTAAGTTAGGCCTTCTCTGAGTGATGAATGAAATTTAGATGTACAGAAAGGTACAGCTTATGCTCAACATATTTTTTTTAAAAGTAGAGGGGTAATTCTCTGCAATAATGAAAATAAAATTAATTCACTGCTGGGTTCCAGCAGCATTTACTTCTTGTCATGATTTTAGCTTTTACCAGTGAGTTTTTTACTTGAAGGATAGATAATGGTTGATCATAATAGATGATCGTGTATGATTTTTAAGCTTTAAAGGTATAGTTTTGTCTTTTGTCCCTAGATAGGAGAAATGTGTTATATCTTGTTACTAATTTAAGTTAGGGAGGTTGCGGTAGAGTGTTATTATCAGCACCACAGCTGTTGGTGGTCTGGGGTTAGGTAGGCTCTTTTATGTAATCCCTAATTTCTAAATAGCAGAAACCATCTACTTTTGATAACATTAATTACATTGTCCAAAAAAATACTAAATAAATTCTGAAGTTTTTTGAAAAAAAACTTTAAAGGAGATGTATAACTATCGATGTTCAGTCTAGAATCTGTCTTTATTTGAAAGAGTGCACTTGTTATTTAATAGAGAAATATATCTTCTTTACCTTACCATTTGGGATATCTACCTGTCAACCCTTAAGGTACTTACTACGAACTAGCTCCCGGTATGAAAAGCAGGCTTTTAGTTCTGCTTCATACGTGATGATAAACATTTACACAACACTTACCCTTTCCCAGGCACTGTCCTATGTACTTCCAAGCACACGCATTCACTTTCCAGTTCTCCCAGGAGCCCTGTGATGTTGAGAATACTATCATCCCCTTGTTGTGAATGAGGAATGTGGGTTAAGTAATTTCCCCATGGTCACATGGCAAGTAATGGCCATGCTCTTTAGAATGCCAATGATTGGCCAGTAAAATAGTAATTTAAAAATTCTGTCCATATTTGAGTACTGAATTTTCAGTGACTGTTTATGCCTTATAGTATTTATAAACTTGAATTCTTTTTTTCCCAGAAGATTAAGTTTATATATCAATAATGAAAGGTGAGGGATTGGGGGACTACTAAAATATTGAGCCCCTTTTCATTAGCAGCTGAAAATGTATTTATAAATATCCTTTAATGACTTGCTTTGGAGAAATACAGTCAAATAAGGGCTTTCTGTATATTGGATAGTTCACCTCACAATTTAAAGAATGTTCTTTGATTATTGGGTGGTGTGTTATAGGTTGAAATTTAATGAAACAATTCATTACAATTTATTTTGACTTTTTAAAAAGACATTTTAAAGACTAATGGAGCATTCATATATCTTTCAGCAAGGTGAAAAAATTATTCAGGAGTTTTTATCCAAGGTGAAGCAAGTGCCTTTTACTGAAATGTCGGAAGAAAACATCACAATGAAGTTAAAACAGCTGAAAGCTGAGGTAGTAGCAAAGAATAATAGTTTTGTAAATGAAATCATTTCACGAATCAAAGTTACTACATGAGAAAATCCCACCAAAGGAGTAAAGAGAATACTGATAAGCTGTTGTCTAGAACACTTTTGTATTGTTTTATACTAACTCTGTTTTCATAGTGCTGGCAATTTGAGACCCATGGGATATCAACTTAATAAAATATTTAGTAATACTTTGAGTACATTGTCAAGGATCTTTATTTTCGAAGAATGAGAGCTGTAGCTGAGGGATACTTAAATGGGCATGGGCAGTAGGCCGTGTGTTGAATTTTACAAATAAAGTCATGTAGTTTGTGGAATTTGAAATGCATTGTATTTCTTTGTAATAGAACTTGTATACATGTTTCTTGCAAAATGGTATGGAAAAAGCAAGTTACACCCAAAGACTTTGCAAAACTAAAGCCTCCTAAAGCTAGAAGGAACCATGGAAATCATTTCCATTGGTCTGTTTATTAAATAATTTCCACAGTGTCTATTTATTGGCAGGAGCTAGGTTGACTGGATACACATTAGCCAAGGAGTTTATTATAAATCTGGAGTGTGTGTGATCCTCCACCCTGTGTGCCATTCTCCCACATCCCTCTGTGGGGACACTTAGAAATCTGCATTCTAATAAAACCTTTCAGATTGGGAATGCTGATTTAGTCTACTTCTCTTATTTTACAGGAAAGAGTTGGAATGGTTAACCCTGCTGAATATGGGTGGGGAAGACCATCTTTCCAGTAAATAGTGATGGGATGATGAGGTATCCAGATAAGAACAAAATGAAATTGGAGCCCTGCTCCATATATAAAAATGAACTCCAGTGAATTTTTGACCTAAATGTATAAGCTGTATAAACTTATATACTTATACTTTGCAGTATAAACTGCAAAGCTTTTAATGTTTAGTTCTGCAGTTCTAAAGAAAATAATACAGGGAAATATATTTTCGTGATAGCCTTGGCTTTGGAAAGGATGTGCTAAGTCACAACACCATCCACTCAGCTATATTGAAACTAAGTGTTTCTTTTCATTAAAGGGCACCACAAAGTGATGGGAGAATATATTGGTAACTACTATGCAGTTACAAAGAAAGTGGTCTTTAAGAGTCTTAGTAAATACATTGCAGTAACAAAAAGACAATTCATTTAAAAGTCAGAGGATTGGAAGAGATCCTTTTCCAAGGAAGATGTACACAGGGCCAGTAAGCACATGAAAGGATATGGGATACCATAAGGGAGATGCAAATGACAACCACGGTGAGCTACCACTTCACACCCATTAGAGCACCTAAAATCAAAAGTTGGTGAACAAGTACTGATGAGGATGTGGAGGAACTGAAGTTCTCATACACTGAGAAATGTAGTTGGTATAGTCACTTCAGAAAATAGCCTGGCATTTTCTCAGAGTTACCATATGACTCAGCATTTCCATCCCTTAGGTATATATCCAAGAGAGACTTACCCACATAAAAACTTGCACACAAAAATTCATAGCAGGATTCTTCATAATAACCAAAAAGTGGAAGCACCCCAAGGTCAGTGGATGAATTAAGGAACATACAAAATGCGGGATACCTATACAGTTGAATATTATTTTGCCACAAAAGGAATGAAAGACTACTACATGCTACAACTTGGATGAGCATGGATGGACATGGTGATGAAGCCAGGTATAAGAGTTTATGTATTATATGATTCCGTTAATATGAAGAGTCCGGAATATAAAAAGAGTAGTTTAGCAGTTGCGCATGGCTGATGTGCAGAAAATGGGTAGCTAGGGTGGTGATATGATAGCTGAACTTTCTTTTTGAAATGAATATGTTCTAAAACTGGTGATGGTTGCACCCTGAGTATACCAGAAGCCATTGAGTTGTACACTTGAAGTGGGTGCATTGTATGAATTATATCTCCATAAAACTTGGTTCAAAAAAAGGTAGGGACTTTACCCAAGAGAAATCTAAAGGGTCCATACGCATGAAAAGGTCTTTGATCACCATTTAGAAAAATGAAAATGAAAACTAGGCCGGGTCACCCCACCCTCCCCTCCAGACGGACAGTCATTTAGAGTGCGACAGTGCCAACTGTTGGTGAGGATGTGACATGACAACACTGCTGGTGGGAATATCTAGTATGGTGAAAATACACATAGGACCAAGCAGTTTCTAAGTCCGTGCTCTAGAAATGCTTGGATGTGTTGTACTATGATGAGCATGCAAGAATATTTGTGATAGACCCTAGCTGGAAATAACCCAGCTATGGAAATGAACTACAGCTGTACAAAACATCCTGGATGGAATCTTAAGAACAATAAGCAAAAAGAATGAGAGAGGAATAATAGTTTTCTCCCCACTCATTCGTAGTTGAATAGTGGGTAAATACTGTTTGGTGGTGCATTCATAGGGGATGAGACTAAAGAACATGGAATATGGAAGTCAGCAGAGTTGTTGTCTCTGGAGATGGGGGTACTGAGGGGGAGACGGCCCCTAGAAGGCTTCCAGAGTGCTACAGCATTCTGTCTTCCAACCGGGGTGGTAGTTGTGCAGGTGCTATTTTATAGTTACTGTTAAACTGCCATTATGTTTGTTAGGAGAGCAAATGAAAATTTAAGACCCAATGGGCCCTTTAATAAAAATGCTTATTTTAATTTACTGTGCTCTTTTTCATCATCAACAGTTTAGGCTGAGTTCTGTATCATTTCTTTTCTGGATACCAAAAGCTTGGGAAGAATGTAAACTTAGAAAAAAGTTAAATGTGGAAATTTTTATTGGTGACAAAATCGTTTAGTCACTTCCAAGTGGAAGACTGTCATATCATTCAAAAAGCAATTTTAAAATTCCAGTGAAATATTTCATCCCCTACTTAGCCGAGAAAGAGTGTTTTTAGATTGCTACACAAAAGCCTGCATAAAACGGAAATCAGCCCACAGTTTTAGTTGTTAGCCCTACAAGAAACGGGGAGGGGGTGTTGATGCTAAGAAAACGTAATCTATCAAGCTCTGATGAATCAGGCGGCTTTCATTTCTCTCAGAGAGATTTAGTGTTTAGTTGTAAGATGTTTTTGAAAATGAAAAACATAATGGAGCCCTTTAAGATACTTCAGACCTAAGCTAGGCTTATTACATGAATATGCTAATGAAGCAGCCAGGCCTTCAGTGAGTCTCCTTCCTTTTGGAATGGTGGATATAAAGTAAAAGACCGTTGCATTTAAAAATTTTAGTTGTAATGTGATTTGGGTTTTCCCTTAAACATGAACTTGGATATTACCAGAGTAAAGTCAAATAGTTATTTTCCAAGATTTAGAACTTGACCATACTGTTACCATGAAGTCTGTGGGCCACATAACCACATTTCTGAGAAAATACATGGTTTTTGCATTTTTTTTAAAGTTAGCACTAAGGATTCATCCAAGATGCAGTTGTTTTTGTAATTAATTTTATTTCTTCCCTTAAAATACTGTTTTGAGATAAAAATTGTAACAGAACAGAAAAAAGATGTTTTAGGATAGATATATTTAAAGAATAACTTTTTCCCCTTAAAATCTCAGTGTTCCACATACTAAGCACATCCTGTTAGACTTCTTAAGTATTAAATGCATCTTCTATCCTTGGTCTTTCTGCATTTAGCTTTTTTGGGAAGTATGTTTTTACCCACAGCATATGGTATGAGCTGCTGATTCAGTATTGAGTGGCTCTTTAAGCTTGTTAGTTACATTCTGTTGATCAGAATGGTACGCCGAACATCAGAAGAAAAACTGGTTCCTGGTCTGAAATAAATTAAACACTGTTAATCAGCTTCTGAAGAGGAACAAATGAGTAAAAGGGATTTTGTAAGGAAATCTAACACTGCCTTCCCGGGTGCAGTGTCTTTTTGTGGGGAGTGGGGAAGGTATTGGGTGTGGCCAATGTGAAAATGCCCAGAGTGATGCACACAGTTTGAGGCTAAAACTGGAAGTGGAGCCTAAATTAAAGTAATAGTTTTCTGCCTGATATTCTCCCCACTCTACTTCCCTTGATAGAGCTGCAGCTTTCTCTTAATTCTGCATCGGATTTATCTGTGTGTCCTTCAGCTGTCTGTGGACACTGCAGCCGTGCTCACTGTCCCAGAGAAAGTAGTCCCTTGTAGAACGCGTCTCGTCACTTGTAGCAATGCCTTCCTCCCTCTGCAGAGGGAAATGGGAGACCTCGCCTTGCCTTTGACACAGCAGCTTCCCCACTTCCCTGGAAGCAATGTTTCATGGTGTCAGACAACATTCAGAACATGGTCCAAATTCAATGTATGTTAGCATATTTTTGCTTTGGCTTGTGGTTTGTCCAACAGAAGTGCCCACACACATCTTTCATCCAGCTCTGTGGGAAGTTCAGCAATGGCTCGAACAATATGGGATGTTGGGCTGCTGTCACTGGACCATCCTGATCTTATTTCTAGACTTGGTGAACAGAAGACCACACTGCTGTTGCCTTCGATTCACTTCAAAGAGGTAAAAAGAAATTATAAACTCCCTTAAACAGTTAAATTGAGGAGGAAAGGAAAATTCTGTCAGTGGACAATTCATTAGCTCTAACAAAAGAACAATAGCTATGAATCCCTTGGTGTTCAGAACCAACCAGTACGTTTAACCATAGCAGTCAACCTATATCATCACACTATTACTATTGTGTTTATTTCCTAGAATCTTGGTGACACTTATAACTAGCAGTCAGTTTAATTTTACAAATAATCTTGAATGGAAATAGCTTAAAGCCAAATTAAGCGTAGTTAAATCTAGGACAGTGTGTCTATTTTCAGTTCAGCCACCAATCTGAAATTTCAGTATGCATTGTCCATCCAGCAAGATGTATTTTTATTTTCTCCATCTTTTCTTCACATAATGATCAGGACTTCCTATTTAGTATCAATTTTAATGTGATGTTTTATTATTAAAATTGTGTGGCCCAGCCACATCATGAAAATGACTTTGCACAATGAATCCTGAGTATTTTAACCTGGGTGAAGAATTTGGCAACATTAAATACTTGGTGGGTATCTGAAACGATAGGGTCCTGTGCTGGTTCCACCAAAAGCTCATAGAGGTAGGCACTTCCATCTGTGCTCCGCAGACAAGGACACCAGGCCTCAGAGGTTCAGGGACTCGGCCCGGTCACACAGCCAGGAAGTGGCAGAATGAGGATTTGCGCCCCAGGAACGTGTTCCAAAATCTGTGCTTTTTTTTCCCCTTTCCATTTAGATACTTAAAATATAGTTAGGGATCTGAAAGGCACACTGGTGATAAATTTAATCTTTCTAAATATTATTTAGTGTCAAAATGAGTGGTGTAGGCAAAGGAACAGGAGTTAAGGAAAATCGAGGGAGGTGTGCTGCAGATGTGAGGCATTTCTAATTCTGGGGTGGAAGCCACCACTCCTGTGGAAGGCTTCTCGTGGCAGCTGGGGACACAGCAAGAGGGCTCCATCTACGAAGGCCCATTGGCCGCCATCTAGGGCTTATTAGCCTGGGGACACTGGGCAGCTAAGAAGCTCCTTTCTTTCAGATGCTTACCCATCACCAAATGCTGCCATCAAATCAAGTGATTGCACTGTACTCTGGACAAAAGATTAGGCTGAAATGAAATGAGAGGGTTGGCCAGAAGCCTGCAAAATGGGGGAATAAAATAAGAAGTCAGCGGCCTTGCTAGCAGGACACTGAAGCCGGTGCACTCAGGCGTTCTGACTTGCAGGTTATAGATGTCCTTTCTTGAGCTGGGAATGTTTGATCCAGCCTCTGGGGAATAGCCCGAGCGACTCTCAGTCAGTCTGCTCTTAATCGGTTCCTAGTGAGTAAACTGATGACTCAGCCTGCACAGGCCAGGACACGCGGCTGAGTGAGAGTGGCCAAGTGGCATATCCGGATGGCTGTTGCAGTTGCTTCGTCCTTGTTTCGCCGCTTAGCAGCGTGACTTGAAGCTGGCCCTCCTCAGATAGCTCTCCCCCCATCTTCTGTAATTTAAAGGGACTGGATTATTAGAGTTCTCCAATGCCACACGCCCAGGGCCAGGCAGGTACGGGGTACAGAGGGTAGTGGGGTGAAGGCTAATGCTAACCTAAAGGCATTCAAAAGCTTAGAAATGCTGCTGACCAAGAGAATATGTCTTTGCTTCTAATTTTGTCCAAGGGCCACCAGTGTTTGTCCGTTGGGGTGGTCTAATAGTTCCTGATTATATGAAAAATGGATGTCGTACACTTGCTGAAAAGGGGCTCAAGCCTCTGTTGTAGTCTGTGCCGGTGCCCCAGTTGCTACCCCCATGGGGTCCCGCCCTCCTTGCTCCCTCTGCAAGTACCAGGCTTCTGACCCAGCTGGTAATTCTCTCATCAGGAACAGCACACTTGGCTGCTTTATTTTCTATTATCAGCTGTGATCTTAGCACCCAAGTATGTCGAGGTGTAGAAATACTCATTGATAATGCGTTTCCCTGAAACTTTTTTGGTGGTTCCTTCCCTAGAAAGGGACATGGAGAAAAAAAGACCCAGTGAATCCCAAGGATGTAGAATGGGGAAGGACCTCTGGTTACCTGACAAAGGAAAGGCTAGGTGGTTGGATCAAAGCAGCACTTCCAATCCATGAGTTTAAGTCCAGGTTTTGGGGAGAGTGAGGGTAAGGACATAGAGCAGGCTGTGACCTTCGGAATTCGCTCTGACTTAAGTAAACTTCAAATTCAGCAAATTTAGACAGCAACCAAGTGGAGGACAGGAATCCCTGGAAAGCTAGCCTCCTGGGTCTGCGTGTAGCGGAGGAGTTTGGGGTTCAATGAATAATAGCTACAAAGAAAAAGTGATTGGGAAGAAAGATAGATGGGATTATTAACTCTGGGAATATCAAAATTTCATTTAAAAAAATATATACTAACTGTTTCAACTATGAATCTTGCTCATTTAGTCATATTAATTTATTGAGTTGTTAACTTCCAGTGTCCTGTTAGTTTCAGATGTACAATAGAGTGATTCAGCAATTCTATGCATTACTCAGTGCTCATTATGTCAATTTTATTTAACTTTTGAAAGAATCAGTTTTTGGTTTCCTTGGTTTTTCCTATCATATGTCCATTTCCATTGCACTAATTTCCACTCTGTTTTATTTTATTAAGTTAATCATAATTTAAACGCCAACAAGTAATTTAAGAAAAATAATTTTTAAAAATACATGTATTTGGGATAAGGAAGGGTGTAAAAGGAAATCTGACATTCTTTCTGTTAAGGTAATGTCTCTAATTGCAAAATAAAGAAATAGCAGTATGAGCATGGAGACAAATGCCAGAGGATTCTAAGAGCTGAAAGCAGCCCCCTCTGGACAGTGAGCAGGACAGCACTGCCGTTTTCATTATGAATCTCATAATACAGTTTCTGAAAACCCTCTTTTTCTTTCATGTAAAAGAAATCTGGAGGTAGAAAATCTCAGTACTGTACTGTGGTTCCATGAACATCAGGGACCCTGGATTCTTTGAGCTTGTTTCTGTACTGTGTGTGACCTCTCTTCTCAAGTCCCTCATGGCGCAATACGACCACCGGGCTCCAGCCAATGCACCCACACTTAAAACAGCAGGAAGGAGGTGCTTAGGAGGATGTTCTTGATAACTTTAAGGAAATGGAGAAGTGGTACACATTGCTTCCACTTGCACCTTCTTGGCCAGAATCAAGTCACGTGCCTGTGCCGAGGGAGGTGGGGAACACTGTCTTTTGCTGTTTGCCCTTCCTCATTGGGGCACTTGAGTAAAACTCTTTTGAAAAGTGGGTTTAGGAATGGCAGGGGATTTTTAATTGGTGATTGGTAAATGCTTTGGGATAATGCTATTTCCTCTTCCTGCACCATCTTCGAAACTGCCCCTCCTTTTCTTTAATATTTATTTCCTCTCAAAGTGTCCTTTGGTTTCTGTTCTCCTTCCTGTGTAATAACTTCTTGAGATTCTAGTCTGTTCTGTAATCCTGTTTCCACTGAATCCAACTAAACTCCAAATTCAGGATCTTGTCAGTTTTTCCCACAGTCCTGAGCATAGTGGGCATGGTATAGGTTCGCAGGACATACCTGTGTGGAGAGTGTAAGCTCCGGAGGGAACCCATTTTTCGGCCCCTTTGAGCACTCCAGGGTGCCCCATGTATACCTCTCCCTCTGGGCTGTCATGAAGGGTGTGAAGCCCTTGAATGTGGGCATGGCTAGAACAAAATGACCTTCCACAGAATAGACTGGGAGAGTGTTGAAGCCAAAATGCAGAGCTGTGGAGACGGGCTGATGAGCTGTTGAGTCTCATGGCTGGTTGGTGGCAGAGCTGTCTGGATGGTGGGTGGACCTCCCGACACTCAGGCACCTCTTCAGACCACAGAGCTCAGTCGGACACTGATTTCAAGGCAAAGCCTCATCACACAGCATCATTAAGAAAACAAATGGATAATAAATTCTTATGTATTCGGAAATTGTTCCTCTCCTCCCCTCCTCTTGGGATTGATGAGCTTAGCTGGAAATAATGGACCTGAGCACCAGGTCTAAATGGTAATTATTGTTCTTGTACCTTGTTTATAGACTTCCGAAGACTGTAATACTTATTAAGAGGATCCTTTTCTCTCCCCCACTTCCCACCAGTTTTTTTTTTTCCCCCTTAGTGTTAAGAACTGAGGAGCCAGAAAATAAATGAGCTGGAAGAAAGAACAGTTTCTTTTTTCTAGGAGTTGTGTCATATTTCTAAAGGGCAGCGCTGTAAATACCGTCCTCCCCTCGGGGAAGGAATCGTGCTTCAAGGACACCTCACCGGAGACCCATTCCAGGGGAAGAATGGCCAGTTCGGGACTTACCCAGACAATTACATGGTCATTGGCCGAATTCCTGCCTTCCCAGAATCTCGCTGACAGAGGCCCGGGGTCACCTCATAGGGGTTTCTTGGTTTTGTTTTTGTTTTTCGAAGCCATTTCTGCTTTTTTCTGACTTTTTTCAGGTATTTGTGGCTTGCTTAATGATATTATCCTTCAGACTGCTTGAAATTAATCCATGCCTGTCTCTTGGTTCCTTCTTACATAAAGTGGTCTCCTGTTTGTCCTTAGCTGGCCTTGTGGTTTCGAAGGCAGCCAGCCCTCTGAGTCTCGGGCTAGTGAGCAGTTCCACCGTTAGGGCTGGAAGCACTGGTGAGCCTTACAGAGGCAGCACTTGGCCCCCTGGAGCTAATCCCTTAGTGACTCCTGTGAGGGACTGTGAGAGGTCCAGAGCCAGAGAGATCCCAGGTGGTAGCTCAGAGACCGGCTCCGACACCGCCCCCTGGGAGTTCTGGGTGCTTAGCTTCTGATTAGCTTTAAGACATTCTCTTGTATATCTCGCTTGGGCCCTAGCAGCCCAAGGGCCAAGGAAAACAAGGCCCAACCTCCTTGGCCTGAAGCTGAGTTGCTTCCCGTCCACGTGTAGCCCCTACCGCCTCTGGTTCCTTTCCTAGAGGTTCCAGATCTCTGCCTTTCCAGCCCCAGATGCTCCCTACTGGCCCAGGCAGCTGAAGGACCAAGCACTCTCCCCGCTTCGAATGCTGAGGCCAGTCCTCCTGACCACAAGCCACTGGATCTTCCCGTTGCACCCCAGCCCAGCTCCTTCCTGCGCTCTGCTCTGCTGGGGCTGCCTCCTGCTGTCCAGCTTCACCCCTTCCCCTGCGCTGGGGAGGACAGTTTCCCTAGAGGAAATGGGGAGCATCGTGACCCAAAGGACTGAAGAAGGGGTAAAGGGCTGAGTACAGCATGTCCACGTACTGCCTTGCAGGAGGTGAACAGTAGAAGAGATACAGCAGGGGAAGGGCGAGCACTGTCTGCGACTTCAAAGCCTTCTGAAAGAGTCAGCTGCTGCCCTGGGTGGGTGGGGCGGGGGGAGGAGAAGGGGTGAAAAGAGGGGGAAATGGAGAGGACAGGAGGAGGGCTGTGCTGTGCTCTGAGCCTTTCATGAGGGCTGCCAGCTGGTCGCCGAGTTGGCTGTATGCCAGCCCTGCTCCACTGTGTCTGTCCTCTGTGTGCTCTGGGCCAGGCTTTGTCTGCTCCAAGGGCCACCTCTTTCTCATTCCCATAAAGACCTTGTATGAGCAGCAGTGGCCTCTTGGAAGAAAAAGATGTCTTTGTGTTGAGGCACAAAGAGCTAAAATCCCTGAACTCACAAAGGCCAGCGCTGGAAAAATGATTCTAAAGTCTTGTAAAGGAACGCTGAATGAGAGCATGAATTTGTAGCTAGAGTGAAATGAGGAAGCGTTTTGGAAAATCTCTTTCTAGAGGCCAAGAACTACTAAGCCTTCATTAGTCAAGGAGTAGCTTGGGGCCTCAGGGAGACCCTGTCCTGGGCCAAGGGGAGCTGAACATGGACAGCAGAAGTCTAGGAGAAGGGAACAAAAGCCATGGAGCACCAAGTCTGCACCATACGTTCTGCACAATAACCTCATTTAATCCACACACAGACCTGCCACCTGTGGTGACACCAAAGTGGAGGCTGGGAAAAGGGAAGTCACTTGCCTGAGGTCACTGAGTTGAATAATGGAGGGACGGCTGCCCCGCATGCCTCCTGCTCCCCCTCATCCCTACCCCCATGAAGTGCTCACTGAGAGAGCACTCCCCATGCACTGACCAGGACACGGAGACTCAGAGGACTGGAGGAATTTGCCCAAACTCACTGGGATGGTGGGGGCAGGATCGGGGGCCGCATTAGCTCCACAACATCTTCGTAGGAATCTTGCAGTTAAATTCCTCCTGTGGGGGTGAGTCGTGGTCTGCAGAGATTTCAGTGTTTCCTTTCTCATGTTGGTGAGTCCTTTCTCAAGGTGGCAACAAAATTTGTCAGATTTTCCTCCTTCATGTTGAGAGATGCATCTCCATGCTGTTTATCAGACACTTTTATAGCAAGATACTGTCTCTCTAATTCCTCCTTTGGTTGACTGAAGTATGGACCAGACCCACGTGCTGAGTAGAGGTGTGTAAGAGGTGGAGGTTCCTGCTGAGGCCACTGAGCCTCCTTTGACCAGCTCACCTGAGTGCCGCTGTCCAGGGACAGTCTGGCCCCAGGCAGCTGTCTTCAACATATCCATCATCTTCTCATTTAGCTCATTTTGCTGGTTTCACAATCCCTCATGGAGAGTCTAATAACTAAAGTCTTGGAAGGAATCTGGGCTGTGAACATTGTCCTCAGTGGACCAACTAAGAGCTGAAAAGAGTAAAATGAAAAGCGGGACAAAGCCATTGCTCAGGTTAGGATAATTAGAATTCGAGGCTTCTTTCTTCTATAAAAGGAAGGGAAAAACCACTATCCTGGTGGTCTCCATTAGAGAAAGAAATGTTTTATTAAATCGTATGTAATCCTGGCAATTGCTTTCTATTGGAGCTTGAAGAGAGGCCTGGGAATGTTCCATCTCCCAGCACTTTCTCTCTACCTCCTTTACGACACTCTTTACTTTCTGCCAAGTTATTTGTGTTTGGTCTTAGTGTTTAATTTTTGCTTCTAGATGGTATGTCCCTATATCTACTTCTGTGGACAATTTGTAGTGGTTTGTATGCATGGAAGGTGCTCAATGAAAGATGTAATATAAGCACATGATGGATGGACAGCTGGTTGGATGGATGGCCCCTGATAGGCAGGTTAGCATGAGAAGAGTAGAACTTGCTGATTCAGGAGGGGAGGTGAGAAGGGGAGCTGATATTCATTGAATGTCCTTGCTATGCACTATGTTTGGCACTTTATAACCATTTCGGTAATCACTACACCAATGCAGTCAGGTGGGTTTGTTTTCTCATTTCAAGGTGTTTAATACCCCAAGGACTAGGGAATTCGCTTAATAGGACCCTCGTCTAGACTGGTCTGAATAGAAAACCCACCACACTCTAAAAGTCAACCCAGCACCAGGTGGACACTGAGAGTTGGCTTTTACGATGTGGTTTACCCAGTCGTAAACCCAGTGATTTACCCACTGACCCCAAAAATCTGTGGATGCAGATTGGTGGAGCTGGTTTGGGCATGAATGAGGGTGTGCTGTGGGAGTGAGGGAGCATCCGGCCTCCCCAAGGCCTGAGTGACTGAAGTATCAGCCCAGGAAGACTGGCTGCCTTCGTTAGTTCCAGAGGAGCCAGGAGAGGGTGTGGCCATGCCCTCAGCATACCTGTCCTAAAATGCTGTGTGCTGGGGAGGGGGAGCCTGGGGGCTCAGTCAGCTAAGTGTCGATTCTTGGTTTCACTTCAGGTCAGTATTTTGTGGTCGTGGGTTCCAGTTCTACTTTGGGCTCTGTCATGGAGTCAGCTTCAGATTCTCTCGCCCTGCCCCTCCTGTTCACGCACACCCACTTTCCCTCTCAAATCAATAAATACAAATCTTAAAAAAAAAAAAAAAAAGTGGGGCGCCTGGGTGGCTCAGTGGGTTAAAGCCTCTGTCTTCGGCTCAGGTCAGGATCCCGGGGTCCTAGGATCGAGCCCCACATCGGGCTCTCTGCTCAGCGGGGAGCCTCCTTCCCCCTCTTTCTCTCTGCCTGCCTCTCTGCCTACTTGTGATCTCTGTCTGTCAAATAAATAAATAATATCTTTGGGAGAAAAAAAAAAGGTGCTGTGTGCCACCAGGGGTGGCCTTCTCCCTTCCCATGTCACCCAGCCCTGCCTTCCCCGCCCCCGCAAACAACTGTACCCTTCTCAGTGCCTCCTGAAGAGGGTAAAAGCTAAGAGTGAGAGTTACCTGAATGGCAGCCCTCAGAGGAGGGGAGAGCGGAAGCCGAGTTCTGCCAGCTGGGGGCTGCCTGGAACAACGTTTGTTGGGCCTGGCCTCAAACTGATGTCACCATCCAAGGAGACAGGGCTGGGAGTCAGCGGGCAGCAGGGTTTGGGAGCCCAGACTATGGATTTGGTTCTGGAGATCAAATCCTTTATGTAACTTGTCCACATGATGGCCGTCTGTCGTGCGGGAGCATCCTGGTTCCAGAGTCTATCCCAACTAGCCCTGGTGGGCCTGTCCCTCATAGATGCTGTCTCGTGGGGTGGGGGGAAGGGCTTCTGTTAGCAGGCCCACGCCGACGACAAGCTGCCACAATTGCTCTGTCCTCTTTGGGGGGGGGGGGGGGTGCTTCTGAGTTTCTGACAAACTGTAAAGCTACCCAGCTTTTGTGAACTCCCCACAAACCCCTCTCCCTACCCCCTTGAGGTACCAGTGCAGCCTACTCATTCTTCCTGGTTATTTACACTTCAAGTCATCTGAAGGAGAATAAAGTTTGTCAGAGAATACTAATTCTCATTTCTAGTCATATGGCCTTCAGTGGTAGACATTATTTTTTCACATATATTGTCTTTTGGAGTGATTATAACCCTGTTTTATTTGCATCTCTGTGGGGGACTCATTTGCCTGCCTGACCACTCTGGCAGGCCCAGGCTGTATTGGCGCACCTCTGTACAGAGACCTCAGGAGTCCTTGTGTCCTTTGGAGTGGGTTCCTGGGACACAACCCCAAGATAGGTGAAGAGGTTGCCCCCCTCCTCCACCAGGGAGTCGATAAGGTAGAGGAGGAAGTCCCCATAAGGTGGCAGAGGCTGAAGGCACTCGTGCTGGACCTTTTAGCTCTGTGGGGAGAGGCACTTTTGGGAAGCTGTCTGTGTGGTGCCCTATGAGTACCCTTTGACCCTCGTTATCCCTGGCTCCTTGAGCAAGAGAACTAGAAGAAGAAGAGACAGCCAGGCCCCTTTTGGAGACACTCTTAGAAACTGTAACGCTGGTTGGGAGAGAAATCCTAACTCCCCCAAAAGTGGAAAACAAGACGTGTGTGAAAGTGACAAAGTGAGGGCTTGTCAGCTGTGGCTGCGGGAGAGAAGTGCGTGGTCCTCCCCTCCTCCCCCCTGCCGCCCTGCCGCCATCTCACTGTGTGGCATCAGGGAGGAGGAGGGACAAGGTGTAGTGAGGCTTCCACGGGCCGTAAAGGCCACCACAGATGGCCTGAGCAGGACCATTGTAATGGACACCAAAGAGAACATGTCAGCCCCTCAGGTGCCTGTTGCAGGAAAGAGGGTTTTGGGGCTGGGGTCTGGGTTGGTTCTGCTGGGAGGGTGTCTGTGGCTTCCACCGTTTTTGCCACTCTGGCCACTAGCCTCTTCCTGGCACAACCCCAGGATCCTACCAGGAGAGGACCACTGGGTGCTTGCAGCTGGTTCCTCCGGGAGTCGGCAGTCTGTGCTTTTCTCCTTTGCTGATCTCAATCTCTACCCTTCCTCTGTGATCAGCCACAACTGTGGGTAGCATAGCTTTTCTGAGTTCTATGAGTCCTTCATCGAACCTAAGGGTAGTCTTGAGGACCTCTACAAAACGTGCCAGGACCTGAGTCCCGTGTTTATTTCAAAGGCCTTATAGGAGGTGGTTTCACGGGCATTCAGCACCAGGAGCTGGTAGGGAGTGTTAGTTATTTTTCTTTAAGTGAAAGAGGGAGGAGATGCCTGGAAATTTCACCTCAGAGGCAGATCTGCTTCTGTTCTAGGCTTTTCCCATATACAACCAGGACAGCAGATCACTTCCCTTCCCTCCCCAGGCTGCTCATCTGTAACACAGGAGGGCAGGCTAAACCCTGGCGAAGGGTGGCTAGCACAGGCTCTGGAGTGGGGAGCGGGGAGCGGCAGCTCCTTCTCTGTGTCCCCAGTCTCCCTGGTCTCCCTGGTGCGCAGTGGGTGAGCTGGAGGGAAGCCAGCAATGCTTGGCTTGCATTCCCACTGCCCTGAAGGGGGCTCTGGGCTCTGGTGGCAGATCTGTCTGGAGTTTCTGCAGCAGGAGCAAAGCTTCCCAGTGGCATTGGTGGTGGAGCAGAGGGGCATCAGCCCAGCCTGGAGTCCACGCTCAGGCCCCACAGAGGACAGGGGTGCTCACTGCGGGAAGACTGCAGGCCTCGAGGGGCTTGATACCTTCAGAGAAAGGGGGTGAGGAGCTGCAACATCCAGGATAAGGCTGGGCCCTAAGATGTCTCCTGGCCAGAAAGCTTCAGTCCACCCCCAGGGATTTTGCATTATTCCCGATAACTTGTTTAGGATGAATAAGATAGAATAAGATAATTTTCCCCCACTTTTATTATTTTGATTTTTAACGAGTGGAAAGGGAAATCCCCTACTGGGGAGGGTGAGGTGAGGATAAGTGGGCTGTGGAGGGGCGGATGTTCTCAGTTTCTGGAACAAAGAGACTCTCTAGCTGGTAGAAACCTCCCTCCTGCCCTCTTGCCCCAAGCTCTGGTTGCTCGGAAGAGAATCTAGGGAAGTTGGAACATGGGAGAAGGAGACAGATTGAGAGACTCTTGTGAATCTTGGGGTGTTTGGTTAATAGTATCAGAAGCTGGACTGACAGAGACCCTTTTCCTTAAATACTAAGTCAACACTGGAGACAGTATTCGTTAGAAATGTAACAGGAGATGGCTGGAAATTTGTCTTTTTTTTTTTTTTTTTTTTTTTTTAGAGAGAGAGAGAGAGGAGGGGAAGGGGCAGAGGGAAAAGGAGAGACAGAGAATCTCAAGCAGGCTTCATGCCCAGTGCGGAGCCTGACACAGGGCTCATTTCACGGCCCTGCGATCATGATCTGAGCCAAAATCAAAAGTCAGGTTAAATACAAAGTAAAGCCCATTAGACCGGGCTTAACCAACTAAGCCACCCAGGTGCTCCAGGAATTTGTCTTTTAAAGGAAGGAGTGTTAGGGCTTACATTCATCTTCAGTCCTCTGAAGCCCGAAGTCAGCAAGGTGAATCAATGATGCTCTAGAATGACCTTTTCTGTGACCTTTAACTGATTAGTAGGGTTCCCATCTCCATATGCTGGGAGCCTAGGCTTTCGCCTCCTTCTGCTCCATCAGAATCTGGTCTTGGAAGAGACTCCACTGGCAGTCATTTACACTTTAGTGAGAATATGTCATTGTACTCTCTCTCCCTGGATATCTGCATTCCAAGACTGAATTTTCCCATGAAAGTTGCTATTGCTACAAAAGACATTCCAGCCTTCCAAGAGCAGGGAAGGAGTTATCCTGGGTAAGGACAATGTTAGTTCACATATTTCTGTTGCAGAGTGACCTAACTCAGTTCATAGACCAAGGGGGAAATTACTGGCTCGTACTGGTGGGAAGAAAGCTGAGGATTTGGGGGAGGAAATGCAGGCGCCAGGCTCAGAGGGCACCGCTGGGCTAAGGCAGGCCTGCCTCCACTTCCCTTTGCATGATTTCCTGCTCCCTTCTTGCAGGCTGAGGCTCTCTGTGGCCCAGGAGGGAGGATAGTCCCTGCCCCAAAGCCCGTGCAGGCAGGATGTGGTGGACAGGCACTCAGCATCCATTCCACACTCTTTTTTAGAGGGCTGTCCTGTACCGCAGAGACTAGGAGGCTGAAAACTACATTCCCCAGACTCTCTTGCAGCTACCGATCTGGCTGAGATTTCGATTCTGCATGTTAGATGCGCCTGCACAAGATGTGAAAAGCAGATGGAAGAGAGAGCCTGTGCCCCTGCTGTTGGCTGCTGACAAGGGGGTATGTCTGATTTTACTGGAGTGACTTCTTTACCAGGGTGGCCTTTACACAAATGGCTGCCTTCCAATTGTAGGAGAGATAGCAACCCTCTCAGGGACCTGGCTGTCTTGGTATGTATTTCCCAAGAGTCAGTCCTGAGAGCATCACCCAGAGTCTTTTCAACTTTCCTGGTGACACACAGGCCATTTGATAGCCCGGGTTAAATACAAAGTACAGGCCATTAGACCAGAAAAAGAGTGACAACATGGTACAGCCAAGCAGGAAACCATTCCAGGACAGGGTCTGGGAAGGCTATTCAGATGAGGTTTAAGGAGGAGAAATGGGTAACATCTTTTAAAATCGAAAGACTGCAAATTCTGTGTCCCAGAGCAGGAAAGCCAAGTCTTGTAGTGATGCTGACTGATCTGTGAGTTGTCTAAGCATGGGGGACTGGAAGGGGCCTACTGGGTGCTGGAGATGCCCATCTCAGGATTATGGTCCAGGGGTCTCTCCCCGGGGGCTATGGCACCAGTGCCCCGCAAATTCAGCCGGGCTGTCAGTGTCAGTGACCTTGGTGGCCAGGTCAGAGTTCGTCCCCAATCATAAATCGCATCTGCTTAAACCAGCTGAACTGGATTCTATTGTATTAACTTGGCCCTGATTGGAGCACTGGGCTTAGCTCGTAACCTATAAAGGGAGAGGGACACTCCATCACCCTGATCCTTGGAATGCCAAGGAGGTGCTCCCCTGGCCTGGCCATGTGCCCTCCCTTAGACCAGTAACCATGTCTGAGGATGTGGAACCATGGGTGATCTGGCCTAGAGGGAGGGTGCCAGGTCCTGTACAGAGGCGCTCTCACTCCCTACATCCTCGTGTAGAGGAACTATTGCAGGGGATGGTGACTGTGTGACACTGCTCTGGTCCATGAGATGTCAGCAGAATGGCACCAGGGAGGCCTGGGAAAGCCACTTCCCAGGAAGGGTCCCTTCCTACTGCTGCTGTTGGTAACACAGATGGAAGATGGGGAGGTCTTCCACCTCGCCACCGAGGTGACCAGCATGAGAACCAGAGACAACACGCTAAACATGGCAAGTGGGAAGAGAGGAAGTGCTGGCCTTCCTGTCTTATGACAGCATCTGCCACCAGACTCTGGTTATTTGAATCAAATCCCCTTCTTCTGCTTCTTTAAGCTCCTCTCTATTGGATTTTCTGTTACTTGCAGCTGAATGCATTCCTAACTAACACAGGAGGCATCCTGGGATTGACAAGTTTGCTAGACCACAGGGAGATGGGGTAGTTTTTCAATAGGACAGGACAGGGATATTGTTCCCAGACAAAGGGAATAGGAGAGTGTCCTAGACTGATGAAGGCAAAGGCTCCACAAGGTACTTTGATGGGCCTTATCAACAACCCCTAATCCCTCCTCTGCAGGCCGTATTACCCCAACTGTGGGTATGACCGACTACTGTGGTTTGTGCATCCTCAGTGAAAGCCAGCAGAACTGGGACCTGATTAAGAGGAGAAGGACTGTAAGAACCTGATCTGGAACGATCTGATGGGGGAGGAACAGAGAGGTTGGGGGTTGGGTAGAAGAGGTCTATAAACTCCCATATGTTTATGTGTTCATTGGGTGTTTTGATAAATACCGACTCCCACCCCCCCAGCCCTGTGGCTGCCCTGGAGTTGGAGCTCTCTGACCCCAGAGCTTCTGGAATGGGCGTTGCTGTAGTGACAGACATAGGTTTTATCTGTGCTGTCCAATACGGTAGCCGTTAGCCACATGTGAGTGTTCAACACTTAAAATGTGGTTTCTGCAACCAAAGAGCTGAATTGGTAATTAATTGGTAACTTAAATTCATTTGGATGTAAATAGCTGGGTGTGGCTGGTGGGTGTTGCACCAGACAGAATCCAGCACGGTCCTTGACAGGTCCTGGAGGAAGCAGGGACACAGAAAGACAAAGGCCTGGAGCTCACAGAGGTTTCCACAGCCTTGGGAATGTGTGCAGAAGCTGCAGCTTTCAGCAGGAAGCTGGCCAGCCCACCGCAGGCACGCTTCCTTCCATCCTGTGTCCAGATGGCCAGTCCTGCTCAGTGCAGTCCAGGGAAAAAGATGGGGTACAAATGGTCCATGTTGGGTTAGGCACTTGGCAGGTGTTTGGGGAGCATGGTTCTTAAAGGCAGCCCCGTGGACTCTTTCATTTCTTCCTTACCCTCTCTCCTCCTGAGTCCCAGAATGACAGAGCCCAAAGGCCTGGCCCTCCCAGGGCTGACACAGAGAAGGATCCCAGGGAGGGAGAGAGGCCTGCTGGCTGCCAGCGAGAGCAGCAGTCACAGGGTAGAAGGCAGCACTCATGGCCTCTGGTTAAGCCTTTCTTTTAGTGATTCCATCAGCATCCCTTCTGTGAACATTTCCCTCCAAATGGAGCAGCAAGAGGCCATGGATATAATTTGCTTTGCCAGACTTCAGTTTTCTTTACTTATTTATTTTTTAGATTTAAATTCAATTAATTAACATATAGTGTATTACTGGTTTCAGAGGTAGAGGTCTATGACTCATCAGTCTTCTATCACACCCAGTGCTCATGATGTCACGTGCCCTCCCTCCTTAATGTCTAGCACCCAGTTACCCCATCCCCTCAGCCCCCTCCCCTCCAGCAACCCTCAGTTTGTTTCCTATGAGTAAGAGTCTCTTATGGTTTGTCTCCCTCTCTGATTCTATCTTGTTTTGTTTTCCTTCTCTTCCCCTGTGATCCTCTGTTTTGTTTCCTAAATCCCACATATGAGTGAGATATGAAAACTGTCTCTCTCTGATTGACTTATTTTGCTCAGCATAATACCCTCTAGTTCCATCCGCGTTGTTGCAAATGGCAAGATTCCAGGTTTTTGATGGCTGCATAGTATTCCTGTATCTATATAGCACATCTTCTTTATCCATTCTTCTGTCGAGGGATGGCCTAGACTCCAGTTCTTTCAGCCAGTAGAGCACTCCACTATACTTCCCCTCTCTGGTCTTTTCACTTGCCACTGCTCCTGCCTGGAACATTTCCTGCCCCTCATCAGCACGCTCAGTTTGGACAGCCTGCCTCTGAGGGCCGTCCCTGAGGAGGCCTTGGCTGCCTCCCCCGGGTCCCACCATGGTCCAGGCTTTCCTGTGGATCTGAGGCACCTGTCCTGCCTATTGTGGTGCCCCGTCTCATAAGCCTGGAGCTCAGGGATGGTGAGGGCTATGCTGTCTTTCTCACCCATGTCTCTCTAGGTCCTGGGATGCCTGGGTAGCTCAGTCAGTTACATGCCTGCCTTTGGCTCAGGTCACAATCCTGGGGTCCTGGGATCGAGCTCCACATCAGGCTCTCTGCTCAGCTGGGAGTCTGCTTCTCCCTCTCCCTCTGCCCCTTCCCCCTGCTTGTGTTCATATGCTTGCTCTCTCTCTCTCTCTCAAATAAATAAATGAAATCTTTAAAAAAAAAATTGGGAACCATCCCTAACAAGAGGGGTTGGCTGGCCCTAAATTGGACAGGTTACTTACCCCTCTGACCCAGGACAAAATTGGGGAAAGCACCAAATTCCTAGGGTAGGTAAGAGACAGTGAGATCAATATGCAAATTCTTGTCTGAGGACCTGGCTTGGTAAATGTAAGTTCTTTTTTCTTATCTTCTCCTTCAGAAAAACAGAAAGGGAACTGACCATAGAAGGGAGAGGGTCGGCTGCCTATTGGCATGGCTGGCAGTGGATCTAAACTGGCAAAGGACTCATAGACCTCCCATTTGAAAAGAAGGTAAGGAGCCCTTTGTGCAGGTGACTGCCCCACCTGAGCTGATCACACAACTGGGGCCCAGGGCCCAGAGAGAGAAGAGGATTGAGGGGCACCAGAAGTCGGGCCCCTCCGATGCCACAGCTGGCAAATGGGCCTTAGCTGGAAGCAGGGTAAGAGGACGCTTTCATTCCACTACAGACTGGCGTTTTTCAAACTGCTGGGTGTGATTCATCAGGAAATCAATTTAACGGCTTTGACCAGCATTAAAACAAAAGAGAACAGAAAATAAGATGCTGCCTGTCACTACAGTCCTATGAAACCTCTGGGGCTGGGGCCTAGAGGGTGATTCTGTGGATTGAGGTGACCAGGGACCCATAAACTACTTCTCAGCTGGAGGGAGGGCACCCCAAAGGAGAAGGGTGACCCAGGGACGGGCTGTGAAGTTTGCAGTATTATGATGGCCCCACCGGCAGAAGCAATCATTTGGATGGAACCTTCTTCCCCAGTTGGCACTGCAGAAGCTTCAGGGCTGCCTGGTTCCTCTCAGGGCGACCCTTGGCATTTGTGGAGATCTGATACTTTTCTGCTCTCAGCCTCTCATTTACTTTTCATAAGACTCCTAGGGTGGGGGGAGAGATGGGGTGTCCATGATATCATTATCCTACTTCAGAGATGAGAAAACCGAGGATCTGAGCCAGCAGGTGACTGCCAGATGCGGAACTAGATGTCAGACTCCCTAACTTCTAAGTGAGCCTGCTTTCCACACCATGACAAGAGTGCTCTGTGTTTAGAGTGTGGGTTCAAGACACTGACTGCCCATTGGGAGTACCTGGGCACCGCCCACAAAATTCCAATGTCTGCCTGAGCTCCTCCTAGGACCACTGAAATCAGAATCTCCACAGGGGCTGGACACTGGGGAAGGAGGTTGGCTGGCGGGGGTGGGTCGGGGGTGGACTGGGCATCAGTATTTTCTCAAGTTGCCTCAGGAGAATCTAGTGCAGGACCAGGATTGGAAACCGCTGCCACCATAGGGCCAGTTTCCTCTGTACTCATCTTCTCTCTGGGCCCAGCTATTAGAAACTGGCCCAGCCCCAGTTCAGCCAAGCTGCCTGCAAGGTACATTGGTGCCTCCCAGCTCAGATGGATGTCACTGTTGTTTTGCTGAGTAACTTCCCCAGGGAGCTGCTGCTGGGGCCCAATTCAAGGAGCTCAGGTCTCCTGGGGCCCCTGAGAGGAGGTGTGAGCAGGGATGTGGGGAGACAGGAGGCTCTGACAGACAGACAGCAAACAGCTTAAAGGGGTGGCAGGCTGCATTTTATTCATCGTTAACTTCAACACCCTTCAACTCCTCTCTTGGAGTACTGCTCAGAAAAATAAATGTATTGTTTAAGAAACCCTGCAGGCTTGCCCCACATGCTCTAACCCCCCTCCTGAGAGAACACAGTAGCATAGAAAATGACTTGTAAAGCAAGAGGGAGCTTCCCTGGGGAGAGGGGAGAGGGGGAAGAGGCTGAAGGAAAGGAGAGGAGGGTCTCAGGCCCTGTGAGTACAGAAATCTCATCGCTTCTCAGCACTTAAGAAGGCGCCTGAAGGTGCCAGGGCTGCTCCTAGGAAGGGGGCACAAGTCCAGGGCACAAGTCCAGGCCCCGAGTCCACGCCGAGGAATGTGCCCTGGCTCAGGAATGGTTTTGGCAACCCTTCCCCCACCCCAGCCCACAGAGACTGCAGCAGCCTCCAGCCGCAGCCCTGCAACCCAGAGTCCCCAGTGTCCCTTCTGGACTCAGAAGGACCCGAAGCAGTCTGTCTGGCTATGCTTTCCAGACAGTGTGCGTGTGGAATTGTGCTTTTTGTTTGTTGAGAATGTAAAAAGTTACAGTAAGATGGAACCCGCCTGGCCCACAGCTCCTGGGGCCACCACTTTTGTGGGCCTCCATCCGCCTTGGTTCCCCAGAAGCTTCTCCTTTGGCTGTGAGGGCTCAGCTCCCCTCACCCCGAAGCACACAGGAAGAGGGCGTCTGTTAGAAGGCCTGTCTGAGGGGTGGAGGAGCCTGCGTAAATTTAGCAGCTATCTTCCACGGTTTGGCTTGGGTTTGGACGCTGGCTTCTATGTAAAACACAGATTCAAATGCATGCAGAGTGTATGTGAAACTCCCCCAAGGCAGAGAGGAATTTTCCAGGCCCTAGTAGATCTCCAGGGAGTTAAAAATGGGAAAGCTTTCTTCTCAACGTGATCCAGACTGGGATTTTTCCTTGGGGGAAAGGGGCTAGTAGCTCCTGGTAAGGCTGGTGTGTGTGAGTGTGTGTGTGCGTGTGCATGTGTGTGCATGCGTGCGTGTACGTACACATGATATGGTGATGTGTAAAGCTCCTGGGCAAATGCCTAGGACTGTATAGCATTTTCCACAAGCTGAGGGCCTGACACAGCCTGAGCTTTCTGACTCTTTCTCCAGGCCCTGGGGACTCTGGCTTCAGTCAGAGCACAGAGGAGCCTGACCACCTGGCCTCGTTAGCAAGCAAGGATGTGGGGGGCGGAGGGCAGGCTTCCTTACCTGTCTGCTCATCCTGGAGAAGTCCCACAGCCACTCACTAAGACCCTGGCCTCTGTGTCGCTACAGCGGGTGGCAGGGCTGCTTAGAGCCCCACAGCCCCAGCCTGAGAGGGATGAGTATGGACATAAGGTGGGACAGCAACCCCAGGAGCTGGGAGCGGGGGGAGTCATAGACCACCGGGAGCTACCAGCTGTGGCTCCAACTGGAGATCCCCACATGGTGGGAGAGGGCACAGTAGCTAAGAGGATGGAGCCTTACTTAGCTTGAGGTTCAGAAGAAACTGCACCAAAGAAAAGGGGTCCGTATCAACATTATTATTCCCGAATGATGGTAGGACCCCAGTTCTGGTTCTCGACACTCAGCAGGATGCCAAAGAGACCTTGAGGCAGGGGTCAGGGGTCCAGCAATCCCCCTAACTTCGGGAACCCAGCCTCTCCCCACCCCTCTAGGAAGCAGCCCCTGGCATTTGGGACACTGAGCCCTTTGGCCGGAGGTGAAGGACAACAATGTACTGAATTGGGGTGAGGGCACTAGGGGAACATGGGCAAAAACACAAGCATGACTCTGGATCCTAAGCTCCTTTTGTATGTTGGAGGGCTGGTGTTTCTCTGGGAGGTTGATGAGAGGGAAGGGTCCCTTCCCTGTCCCCATTCAGCCAGGCTTATGGCTCCTTCAGAAGCTTGCTCAAGCTGCTTGCAATTGTCTCGTTCCCAAGGCAAAGCAGTGGAGAAGTGAAAACAGCGAAGGCTGCAGCATGAGCAATTTAGGATAGACTTTAGGAAGCACTGCTGACAGAGAAGACTGCCAAGGAAGGTTGTGAATTTTTCTTCTCTGGAGGCGGGTCCTGCTCCCTCCCGTGGAGACACAGCTCTGTGCAGTCCTGTGTGCTGGTCAGTGCGATCCCCTGGACACCTCCTTGGCCTGTCTAGCTCAAAGAACCTCGTTAGCTAGGTCTTAAGCTTCCTGTGCTGTCGCTGGGGCTCATGTCCTCTGCATTGGCTGCTGTTTTGCCTGCTCACGAGTTCTCATGGTCTAGATGCCTCCGTCATGGGGCTCTCTCACCCCCTCTGTCTGCTTCAGATCCCCAAGTTATTGCTTGTTGCCTGGGTGACACCTCTAATTGGATGCCTTTTCATCTTTCCTTCTTTTAGAGGGATTGGCATGACAATGTATTTCTAGGCCTTATGAGAGGGCCTTGGTCTAGAGCATATGTGCCCCTCTCAGTGTGCTATCTCTGTAGTGTGACCCCAGCCATGGCTTGGGTGGGGCAGGGGTGTCACCAGCTGGCCTGAGTGATGGTCACCGTGACTCCTGAAGTGTGGGCCTTCAGGATTTAGTGAGACTGACCTCTCTTCTGGCCACTCCGCCTCCCTGCCTCACCCACAGATTAGGGTCTGTGGTTTCAATCCCAATCCCAATCCCAATGAGAAATTAATCAAAGTAGCTAGAGTAACATTTGGATCCCAACACATTTTCCCCTTCTGGTCATGAATTGGAGCAGGGAAAGGGGAGGTTGACATTGAAGCATGACTCCTAATGTGTGTGCATATGTATGTGTGTTCCAGGCACATACGCTTCCTTCACTGCCGGGAAGGGAGATTTCACGGCCTCCCATGCCTCTTGGGCATACAGTATGAGGCATCCTGGTGTTTCTTCAAGACTTCCTGTCAGAAGCTGTGGATATTGGTGGGTCACACCATGTCTGACTAGACTCTGGCATTTGTCCTTGGGATGATCTCTTTAAATGAGGAAGATGGGCCAAAAGAGTATTGTTCCTTTACAGAGTCCAAGAGCCCCCTCCTTTCAATGAAGGCAGCATCTGGCCTTCCTCCAGGTCAGGGACCCCTCTGCAGCAGAGGGCAGAGAACCAGTCCCTCAACTTGACAATCAACCAGCACAAAACGGATTCTAAAACCGCTTCCATCCACCCCATCCATCAGCTCCCCCCGCTCCTGCCTTCCTCCACCTCCAATACAGACTGTGCGTGGAGAAAACAAATTCACTTGACTGTCAGTGGAGGCCAAACAGGGTTTAGAATGGGATCTGTCCGCAAAAACATTATGGGCCCTGGAGCCAAATTCTCTGACATTCTCAGGATGGCTGCTTTGGGTTCCTGGTGCAGCAGAGCTCGGACTCAGAGGAGGAAAAGGGGGTTTTGCAGGCTGTGCTCTGCACCCTTAGGGGGAAAACAAGCTGCTCAACGGGGAGTTAAGAACCGAAATCCACACCAACAAAGCAAGCTCTTGTCTGAGAAGACTCAGACATTCCTGATTGGTAATGAAAAGCATTCCCAAGGACAACACTGGTAGAAGAAAGGAGGGTTGGGGGATTCTGTGATGCACCCCCAGCCTCAGAGATCAGCTGGCTGAAGCAAAACAGGGCTCGGGGAGCCTGTGTGCTCCCCTCCTTACGGCCACCCTGGGTTTCCAGCATTCAGAGTAGCTGCCCTGTGTGTGGGGCTAAATGCACCAACTCCAGGCTGAGAAAGGCCAGCTGAGCCCCTTACCATCCCAATTTCCAGATCTCAGGGAAATGCCACAGTCTGCAAGTCGGTGCTGTGTTTCATCTCATTGCATAATACTACACCATTCTCCGTGTGTAGCGGCTGTTCTATTTATATACATCGGTAGGCAACATATGGCTCTCCCCACCCCCACCTGTCAAAACTGTGACTACATCACTTCTGACGACCAGAAGGAAGCTGCTAGGCTGGGCCAGGATTCTAAATGCTGCGGAGGTAATTCAGAGCCATGAGAAGTTGCACCATATGCTTTGGGGTTGCCGGCTGCTTATGTGCATGGGGACAGGGTTTAGTGCCAGTCCGCAAAACCCAGGAATGGCCCTCTCCTCGCTGCAGCATGCACCGGGTGAGGGTCTGGGGTGCCACTTTCTCTCGCTCAGGAGGACAATCTGCCGGAGGCCACGGTTCTTCAAGAGGGGACCCAGGAGGAAAACAGGCTCCCCCGAAACCTGCCCTGGATAACATCAGGCCTGGCCAAATAGTATTTCTTTAAAAAAAAAAAATTTTTTTTTTTTTTGGTTTGATTTTATTGGGTAAAGATTAAGAAAGCGCCAGCGTCTGAGAGAAGGAAAGCAAACCACGGCCGGCGGCACGCCAGCCTGCCCAGGGTCCGTGGCGCGGCCTGGCGGTCTACCTGGAGGCGCTGGTCTCCGCCAGCCGGTTGTTCATGATGCCCAGCGCGCCCACGCCGCCGGAGAAGCCGTTCTGGCGCGTGTTGACGCACACGCTGCGCGGGTAGCCGTTGGCCGTCTCCGACAGCTGCTTCTGCAGCAGCGCCAACGACACCTTGTTGGAGGCCGTGAGGTCGCGCATGGAGATGAGCTCGCCCGACAGGCGGCGGCCCTCGGCGTCGCTGTCGCGGGCCGCGGGGTCGGCGCCGAGTGCGGCCAAGCGGCGGCGCAGCCGGGAGCCCGGCGTGATGGCGTTGCGCCGCGAGAGGGGCGCACCGGGCGCCGGGCAGCAGCGCGCGCAGCAGCGGCAGCTCAGCTTGCGCAGCATCCAGTTGAGCACCTGCTTGATGAGGATGGAGATGACGTTGAAGAGCGAGTAGATGCAGCACACGCCGAGCAGGATGAAGAGGAAGTTGCCCAGGCGGTAGAGCCCCTGGTTCCGGTAGGCGGCGTGCTGGCTGCTCACCAGGTCCCCGAAGCCGATGGTGCTGAAGGTGACGAAGCAGAAGTAGAGCGAGTCCACGTAGTCCCAGCCCTCCACGCTGGTGTACATGGCCGAGGCGCAGCACGATAGCAGCACAGCGAACAGGCCCAGGATCAGTAGCACATGGTACACCGAGGGCTTCCAGCCGGCCAGGCAATCGGCCTCCGAGAGCGCCGAGCCGCGGCGGAAGGTGGCGGGCAGCAGGCCGCTGCGGCGCAGCTGGCGCTCCCGGCAGGCGCGCATAATGAAGGCCAGCAGCGAGATGATGCGCTCCAGGAAGAGGTTGAAGAACAGGATGGTCCCGGCGCAGCCGAACAACCCGTAAGCGATGAGGAAGGCCTTCCCGCCCACCGTCGCGGGAGTGGTCATGCCGAAACCTGGGGAGACAGGGCAGGGGTCAGCGAGGCCCTGGCTAGGCAGGTGGTGCCTGCTGGGTGGCGAGCTGGGCGGGCGTACGCAGGTGCTGCTGTGGCTTCTTCCCTGAGTGGCATCACTCAGAGGAGGGGAGACGGTGCTTAGACATTTCTCTCCCTTGGCGGCACTAGGCTTGGTTCCTGATTTCGGGGCGATGCCTAAACTGATGGAGGAGACACATCCCTTGTCTTGGGGATCTGTAGATCGAAATGCGTGGGGCAGGATGGCCACTAGGAAGGACCCATAAAGACTCAGGAAATGAAACCACTGTGCAGACCACTGAGATACCTACAAAGCGACGAAGAGATGTCACCTGCTCTCCCACCCCTCAAACTGTTTTGTTTTTGTTTTAAGGTAGCCAATGCACATGTGGACAAACTTAGGACAGAATTCCATAAAGGCTTCATTTTAACCGGGGTTATTAGGGATGGGGTAGAGTGTGTTCAGTCTGGGTAGCTATGCGAGATGGTCTCTAAAAGGGGGTTTATGAAACTGACAAAGATTGAGAATGAGTCCACAACCTTCAGAGAGTGAGCTGGCTCTGTCCTTAAGTGTCCAACCTGGGGCCCATCCCAGGACCCTTGGGTCATGACCTGAGCCGACTGAGCCACTGAGGTACCCTTATCAATGGATTTCTGTGGGAGGCTTGACATCCCACCAATGTGCTCAGGCCCCTGCCATCCAGGGCAGTGCAGCTCTGCCCCTCTCACCTGAGCTCTCAGCCTACTTCTGCTGTGGTCTCTTTGTGGGACCCATGTTTGCCTCACTCTGGTTATAGAAGGTACAAAGACTTTGGCATCAAGATTCACTGCTGCCTGGAGTCTGAGCTGGAAATGGATCATCTGTCTGAACAAGCACCATGGCACCTTTCAGCTCCTATGCAGCAAAAATTCAAGGGCATCCCTGTGCAATGTATGCCCCCACGTCAGGAGGTCAGCCTGTGTGCTGCTACTGGTGGGGTGAACCAGCCCTGGGAACTGGGTGGAGAAGAGTTTTGTCTCACTTGGCTTACTATTTCCTTAAAAGAGCCAGAGAAAAAATTTATTTTCAGTAATTCCTTAAGCCTATATACTAATCATTCTCTAGATTCCCTGGAGGAAATCTCAATAGCCTAACCATGGTCATTTTCTGCTTAATGACTTAAGTTAGGAGGAAAGTTTATGACGATACCATGTTGAAGAAGATGAATTATATCCCTAGATTCAGATTTTGTCCACAAGACAGTAAAAACAAAAACGAAAACACCAAAACTGTATTAGCAGTGTGACCAATTTAATAGAGGGACTTTTCCACAATCAAGGGGAGCCTGGGTGGCTCAATCTTTTAAGCATTGGCCTTAGGATTGAGCCCTGAGTTGGGCTCCCTGCTCTGTTGGGAGTCTGGTTCTCCCTCTCCTTTTGCCCCTCCCCTGTCCATGCTAACCCCCATCCACACCTCTCTTTCAAACAAATAAAATCTTAAAAAAAAAAATCTTAAAAAGAAAAATAAAGCCCAACCTAAGTTCTTGAATTCACAAAGAAATCAGTTCTGAATCCATATGGTTATATGTGGTTATATGTGAAGTGAAAGTGTTTGTATTTGTGTGTGCGTGTGCACATTTATATAAAGTCCTACACTGATGACCCAAATATCCAACAACATAACCAAGTCACAGTCTGTTCATACAAGGATAAAACATTGAGAAAGCATCGACCACAGCTACTTGAAATAATAAGAATGAGCCTCACAAAAGAATGTCAAACAAGGAAGCTGAGCACAGAATACCTTCTGTATTATTCCACTTATAAAAAACTCAAAACTGGGCACCGGGGTGGCTCAGTCAGTTAAGTGTCTGCCTTCAGCTCAGGTCATGATCCCAGGGTTTTGGGATGGAGTCCAACCTTGGGCTCCTTGCTCAGCAGGGAGTCTGCTTCTCCCTCTGCCCCTCCCCACTCATGCTCACATACTCTCTCAAAAATAAAATCTTTAAAAAAAAATTCAAAACCAAGCAAAACCAAACTATAGTAATTTTTTAGGAATACATTCTTGGTTGGTAAAATTATAAGGTAAATCAATTTCTCTTTTTTAAGTTTTTATTTATCTGAGTAATCTCTACTCCCAACACAGGACTCGAAGTCGTGACCCCAAAATCAAGAGTTGGATGCTCTCCCAACTGAATCAGCCAGGTGCCCCCCCCTTTTAAGTTTTTATTTAAGGGAAGTAATTTGAATAAAAGAATTGAAATTTCCCCTGGGCGTGGCAGGGGGTAATAAATGGGAGGGAATACAGGGGCCTCTGGGATGTTGGAAATGTTTTGTTAATCTAGATAGTGGTTACATGGGTGTTGTGTAATTATCTATGTGTTTTATGAGGGGTTTGGTTTTTTGTTTGTTTGGTTTTTTGTACTCATGATATGAAAAACTTAAAAAACCTCCTAGACTCTTAACCCTAAGAGACCTTAATTCTGACCTACCTTTCACTGTATAGGGGAGGGAGCAGGAGCAGAGGGGACATGGCCTGCAGCTTCTTGGGGCACATACCATACATGTGTTCTGGCTTCTAGTCTGGTGCCTAGACCATTCTACCCAACACTGCTTCTAACACACTGAGGAAAAATAGCACCTGTAATAGGGGATTCCTTTGCTAGATTCCAGAAGAAATGGAAAGTCCTGAGCCTGGAAAATTAACAGCTGCGTGAGAGAATATAGGATTTTCTGAGACAATGGGATTTTCCCAATCTTTAGGATTTTTAGCTGAAGTTCCAAACATAAGAGTGACACATGGTATGTTATCCTCTATTTGAAAGAGAAATTCTAGATACATCTATGCCGGATTACTAGAAGTCCAAAAATGGGTCTGGTGACTAGCACACCTCATCTCCAGGCTATATGGAAAAGGCTAGAAATTATCCAGGGATAATGGGAGATGGTCATGAAGTAGCAGAGTTTTTGTGGCGGAAGGTACTGTGTCATCCTGGACCCACCTCCAGGGCAGGTATGGGGGGGTGCGGTCAAGAGCGTCTCTGGTTGCAGCCTCACTTCTGGAGGCTAGCCAAGCTGCAGACACTGGGAGGCCCAGCCAGGGCCACTTGTTGCAGTATAGCAAGAGTTTGGGGAGAGCCAGAGGTATTTCCTAGAGTCTAAAGCTGTGCTGGAGAGTTCTCTGGATGGGAGGCTGGCTGGAGCAGCCCACACAGGCAGGGGTGGGAAGAGGAGAGCAGTCTGCCCTTCTCATGATGCTTGTTGCATCAAGTATGTGTGAGAGTGACACGGTGGAGCAGAAGGCAGCCAGATCTGAAGAGACTCTGCCCAAGACAGTTGCTGCTGAATGCAGGGGCCCCTAGGAATAGGAGGCTAAGGGGCGGGTTGCTGGGACAGCGTTGGAGGTACTCACAGGAGGTAGGATGGAGAGGGCTGGCCCACTAAGGGAATAGCGCAGGCATCTCCAAAGACCCAGAGATGGGCCCCATGAACGTGCATGTTCGTCCCCACAGTGGCCACGGCAGTGCTACCAGCAATAGCTAAGAAGGGATTATAGTGGCACCAGTGATGTCAGACCAAGAGGCAAACAGATTGCCCCTCTCTCACTGCAGGCCCCTTGAACTGAGGGCCAGGCCTCAGTCGGAGGGAGAGGCTGAGCTTTGATTAGAAGTGAACTTGAAGATTGGATTTAGATTAGGTTGAGATCGGACTGGATATTTGAGACTGAGTTTCAATTATAAAATGGCTGGTACTTAAAAAAAAAAAAAGACTAATTAGAAAACTCTAGCATTTGCTCAAGATGTGAAGGGATCCAAAGCAAAGTTATTTAAGAGACCAGATGAAGACCATTTCCCGGGTCAGGCCATTGAATAAACTGGTTCCACCTGGGCTCAATGCAGGGAAGGCCACCCCACCCCCATCCCACCCCCGCCCCGCCGCCGACACACCCCCAACAGGCCTCCTAGCTTCATCTCTGCAACAGCTGTGAGGGAGGCATACCCCACTGCACAGACGGGAAATCAAATACTAGGGGGGTAAGTTGTTGTCAAGGCCCCACAGCATGGAAGGGTAAGCTGAGACAGAAACCCAGGTCTGCCAGTACCCACCATCCACATTCTTCCCACACTGCCTTCCCAGGGCACTGAGGGTCTCCATTCCTCCCAGAAAACCTAATTTCCATTCTCCAGGGCTGGCAGCCAGAAGCGTGCTTTCGTATGGGGAGGAAAACCCTTAGTCACTACTCCTGTCTCCAGGCAGTCCTCTGTCCCCTTGTGGCTCTCTTTCCACTGGCCACTGCTGGATAGAGGGGCCACTGATCCTCCTTAATGTTCCCACCAAGGTGGCTTCTTCACCCCTCTTGTGGCTCAGTGAAGACAAGTGTGACTTTGCAACCAGACTCAACCCTGGGCTTGGTTAGGGACAGCAAGAGGAACGCAAAGCTGAGGGGACCTCTACTTTTGGCTAACTGGCTGATTGCCCACAGGCAGGGGACTCATCTGCCTCACAGGACTGCCCCTACCTGACCTACCTCCTAGTCAAAGGCCATGCCCTCTATCAGCAGCATCCTTGGATTCCTCCAAACTCCATGTCTGGCTTCCCAGACCCTCTCTGGAGTTGTGTATCTTTCTTTTTTTAAGATTTTATTTATTTATTTGAGAGACAGAGTGTGAGCATAAGTAGGGGGAGAGCAGAGGGAGAAGGAGAAGCAGATTCAGGACCCTGAGATCATGACCTGAGCAGAAAGTAGACACTTAACCAACTGAGCCATCAGGAGCCCCCTTTTTTTTTTTTTTTAAGTTTTACTTATAATTTTTTAAAAGATTATTTATTTGAGAGGAAGAAAAAACATGAGTGGGGTGAGAGGCAGAGGGAGAAGCAGACTCCCTGATAAGCAGGGAGCCCAAAGTGGGGCTCAATCCCAGGACCCAGAGAGCATGACCTGAGCCAAAGGCAGACACTTAACCAAGGATAAGTTAGGGATACGTCTCTTCCCTTGACGATGGGATTGAGAATGAGAGGAGTTTCCTTACCAACCATTCTCCTTCCCTGAGGGGGTGTGGCCTTATCCTAGGGCCCCTTTAAGGTACACCCCGAGATATGCTGCTGGAAGACCAACACCCACCCATTCACTCCGTCAGCAAACACAGTTTGGCAGGTTTTGTGCTGGGCTCAGGGATATGGTGGAAAACCGGACAGATGCAGTTTCTGCCCTCACAGAGTATCTGGGCGGAATTCTTAGACGTACTGACTTGTATTTCTCTGCTGCCGCAGGCTCACCCCCAGGCCAGGGCACAGAGTTTCCTTCCTGCCCCCACAAAGAGGCTGGACCAGAACTTATTCTGGGACCTCTGCATGGCCACGACCACAGGCCCAAAATGGTGCCAAATGCTTGACTGGCTGTGGTCCCATCATCCCAGAAGGGAACAGGCAGATTAGGAGTCTCTCTGACAGCACAGACAGCACCCAGTCAAGGTCCCTCTCACCAGCCCTATTCCTGAGGTCTGGCTCTGTGCTTACTGTACCTCCTTTTGCTTTCCTACAAACGACACAGTCTGCTTAGCTCAAGAGATAGGGTGGAGGTGACAGTTTACCCTCCTTCCCCCATTCATACCCACAGCCTCAGAGCTCTGGGGGAAGGGGAGGATGCTGAGGCCTTGGGGTCAGGCTTCTTGCTGAGGGCTGAGGGTGGGGGTGTCGTCTGTGCCTAGCGCTGGTGTCTAGCCAGGTGCTTCCCAGAGTAGAAGAGCTGTCCCCAAGCTCTGGTAACCTGTGGGTTGCCAGGCTGGCCCTGGAGGGGGGCCTCGAAGCCTTAGCGGAGAAAAGGCAAACCCAGCCATCCTGAGAGTCCCTTCCCTCCCCCAATCACACCCTGCAGAGGCGTAATCTGTCCCCAGTTTAGCACCAAGCCTGCTGTTTTGTTTATGCCACAATTGATCTGCCATCCCAGTTTGCAAAGAGCAGACACTTGGGGGCTTTATTATGCCACTTTGACAAAAGCTGTGAAGCTCGTTTCCACAGCCTGTCTGGTGCCGCCTTCGCAAATGGGGCCCTGGTGACAGGGCCTCTGGAGTTCAGCTCCAAGAGGCTGGAATGGAGATGGGGAGGCTGGTACTGATCTATGTCGGGTGCTCCTGGCTGGCCCCTTTGGGCCGGACACTGGTCGCATGTCCTCTCATCCAGTCCTCCCAGCCACCCTGTGAAAGAGGCATCATCAGCCCCAACAAGGACAAGGGCTAAGGGAGCTGAAGGCTGTTGGCTGAGTTCCAATTTGTAAGTGACTGAACTGACCCTGAAGCCCCTTCTGCTGGGCGGGACAGAGGGGCGTCTTTGCTCTTCACTGGGGAACATTTTCCTGGCCACTCTACAGTGTCAACTTGGAGAAGGGGAGATATAATTTATAGCCCAATCCAGTATACTTTTGAGAGTAAAAGGGGCACTAGTAATAATTTCCCAGAATAGCATGGAGAAATCAGAGGGGATCCAAGCAACTGGGAGCTATGATTAAAATGCAGATTCTAAAGCAGAGGCAGGTTAGGTCAGCTGGTTAGAGTGTGGTGCTAATAAAATGCAGAATTCAAGGCGGTTCCACTCCAGAGGTTTATTTTGTGGGCCATGAAAATGGCCAGGAATCTGCATTTTAACCAACGTTCCCTCATGATTCTGATGCAGACGGGCTAAAGCTGGTTCTTTAAGAAACAATGTTACAACGTAGCCCTGAAGGTCCTGCTGGTCGAAATTTGCCTGATTTCAACTATTTTGATTTAAATGTCTTAATTTCTTAAAAAAAAAAAAAAGGCTTTATTAAGGTATAGTTAATACATAAAATTGTAAGGATATTTAAAGTGTATGTTGTTGATTCAAATTTCAAGTGGCCTTCAACGTTTGTGGCAGATATTGTAGGTCTCCTTAAGAACACGTCCCACCATGGGGCACCTAGGTGGCTCAGTGGGTTAAAACCTCTGCCTTCGGCTCAGATCATGGTCTCAGGGTCATGGGATCAAGACCAGCATCAGACTCTCTGCTCAGCGGGCAGCCTGCTTCCCTCTCTCTCTGCCTCCCTGCCGACTTGTGATCTCTCTCTCTCTCTCTCTCTCTCTCTGTGTCAAATAAACAAATAAAATCTTAAAACAACACAAAACAAAACGCATCCCACCTCCAAATGCTGTGTGAGGTAGTCAGACCACTTGAAGAACCACCCCACGTCCAGGGGCAGGCTATGCACTGGTTTAGCCAATGGAAACGACCCATCCCTTACCGGGATTGGCTCAAGGATGGATAGGCCTAAATCAATCAGGGCAGGACATTTTTCTGGCTACAGAGATGCGTGCAAGAAGGGGCATTTGACCCCATTCAGGCGAATCAGATGAAAGGAGATTTTCTCTGGTAGTTTTTGGGCAGAAAGATGGTCACTCCAGAGCCGCCCTGGATGTGGAGGGAGCGGAAAGTGGCCACAGGAGTTGCGGACAGCCATCCGTGGCCATGAGGTGGAGCCAGCCTTAGATGAAGCTGACATGGCAGGTGGCTGAGTGGAGGCAGCTGAAAGAAATGAGGCCATTATGACCCCAATGAGTGGTCAAATCAAGCTGACCCTGCTGTCCAGCCTACCTCCAGACTTCCAGTTGCTTGAGCCCATAAACCCCTTTTCCTGCTTACACCTTCCATGACACGCAACCAAACCAAATTACTAAAATCAACTGCTGTGATGGTGAAGGGCCTGGGCAAGCAGCTCAGGGTCCAGGAAATAGGACCAGGCTTGAACTCAAAGATTTGACCTCTGTTGTGGTCTCTATGGGCCAAGTGTGAAGCAAGTTGGTACCGTGAACTTCTGAGCCTCCATTTCTTCATCTGTAAAATGAAACCTCCCAATGGGAATGCTCTTTGTAAACTGTAATATGCTATGCCAGCCTATGTTCCTGAACATGATAGAATAGACTTAATGGTTTTGGGGTGGAGAATTCCCCAAATTAAAAAAAAAAAAAAAAGTGGATGAACGTTTATTTATGGCAGGACTTTTCAGAGTGCTTATTGTGTTCCTGTGATTTATGAATTTGAGGGGCAGTCCTAACACTCTCCAGTGTTCCCCATACTAATCTGACCACAGATTGTATTTGCCTCTAGTGAACTTGAGTGTTTCCAAGAATAACCTTTGGGAAATGCTGCATTCTACCCTCATGAAGACTTAAGGATGAGACATTTTAAAAAATGCTTGAGGAGTACCCACATTTTTCAATAGTCACCGTGACAATGCAGTGCCTAGAATAGAATAGCCCCTGCTTTGCAGAACATGCTTGAGCTAAGCTTGTCGAATGAATAAATAGACTCCCTCTGCTTGTTTGGAGCAGTGATTCTCAAACTAGATGGCCTAGGACCCACCTGGAGATCTTGATGGATTCTGGGGCAGGGCTCCCAATTCTGCATTTGTAATCTGGCTTCAGGTGATACTACTCCAGCCGGTCAGTGATTTTTATTTTAAGTAGCAAGCACAGATGACTACATCATTAATTACCTTCAGGGGCCTGTCTCCACAATGAGACTGGAATCCCTTGCACTTGGGGCCACATCATACTGGCTATTTGGAACTCTGTTTCTCAGGTTTTAATCCTAGTTCTACCACTCCCTGGCTGTGTGTCTTTAAGCAAATTAATTAACCTCTCTGTGCCTGGATGCCCTTAGCTGTAAAATGCAGATAACTTAGCTACTTCAATAATTTTTTGTATTGAGTTAATATATGCAAAATACTTAATGCCTAGCACATTAGGAAACCCTTAATAAAGATTTATTAATCTTTCTCTGCTCTACAGTGAACCAGGAAATCTTATGTAAAGTCAGCAATCATAGTTATTTGTTGACCAAATGACTGAAAGTAAAAATTTTAAGAACTTCTCAATGGTGAGCGTTACTGGGAAAGCACAGGAGTGGGATCAACAGGCAGGGATGGGTAAGGCCTCATTAGGGTTTCCAGATAAAATAAAACTCCCAATTAAATATCAAATCACTTTTTAGTATAAGTATGTCCCAAACACTGTGTGGGGCACACTGGCACTAAAAAGTGATCCATTTTTGGGTACTTGATTGGCTCAGAGAAGCATGTGACTCTTGATCTTGGGGTTGTGAGTTTGAGCCTCATGTTGGGCACAGAGATGACTAAAAAAAAAAACAATAATAATAAAATTAAAAGTTATATATTCAAGAAGAAAAAGAAGGGTTACATATTGGAGTGCCTAGCTGGCTCAGTCGGTAGAGCAAATCTCAGGGTTGTGAGTTCGAGCCCCATGTATGGTGTAGCAATTACTTAAAAATAAAATCTTAAAGAAAAGTTTCACTGCTTATCTGAAATTCATATATAAATGGGTGTCCTGTATTTTTATTTGCTCAGTCTGGTCACTCTACCCATGGTTGCACTTGCCTGCTTGGCGCAGTTTTCTGGGAAGTTTTTCCCAACATCCTCATCTCATATGATCCTTTCTGACTGGCTAGAGGAAAGATTAACAGCCTCATTTTAATAATCAAGGAACCTGAAGCTCACTGGAGACTGGGTAATGCTCAAAGTCAGGCTAAGCAGCCAGGCCTTTCCCTGCCCCTGCCTCCTCAAGCAGGGAGCAGTGGGAGATTCCGGGTGGGCTATAGGGTGGAGGGCCCGATTTCCATGAGGCTGATCTGTGGCTAGAGCCAAGACACTGACTCTGGGGAGAAGGAGGGCGGCTCCTCTGTGGAGGAAGGCAGGGTATGTGAGAAGGCGTCAGGCCATCAGGCCAGAGAGACTGGGACACAAGCCCAGGCCCTTGGAACCTCAGGGCCTGTCCATCCTGCTGTAATCACTACCCTGGGGTCAGGGGAGGGGGTCGCGGGAAGAACCCCAGCATCCTGGGTAAGCCCCGAACATTTTGGGAGAGCTGGGGGCTGAAAGAATGGCTGGGAAAAGTCACTAAAGCATTCCATGAGGAATAAAAATGTGGCGGGGGCTATTTATAGCTGACATGTACTGAGCCCTCACTACTTCCGGGCCCTGGGCCAAGACTTCACATATCTCCATACATTTGAAACTCACGACGACTCCGTGAGGCACTGGGTTTCATTCATTCCAAGTCACAGCTGTTTTCCCTTGAATTTTAACATGCCTGAAACCAGGCTGCTTCTCACATTCGATGACCTGACATAGTTTATTTGGCAACATTTAAAATTCTTAATGGCATATACAATATCGGTGCATTTATAATCAATGGTGTGATTATAATCTCAGATGGGATGAACCACAGTGGGAGGTTATTATCATCCCCATTTGTTAGATTAGCAGATGTAGTCACATTTAATAGATAAAGACACTGAAGTTAAATAACTTGCCCAGATCACATAAGTGGCAGAGCCAGGATTTGGAAGGAGAAGAAGGAGCTTGCAGTGCGGCAAGGGAGAGTCAAGTGCTGGGGAATTAGGAAGAAAGAGAGGTAGGTTGCTTTTGGCTGGAGCAGCAGGTCTTCACCGGGTGCGCAGGAGAATCGCCATCGCCAGGGAGACTTATAACTGTCCCCAGTGCGCAGGCGCGCTCGCCCGGGCGCAGGTCAGAACCCTGGCTAAGGTCCTCCGGCTGGAGCGGCTGGAGCGTCTGGGAAATACTGTCGGGGGAAGGCGTGTTTGCCCAGAAGGGTGGGTGCGGTTTCGAGAGGCAGGAAGTAGAGGCCCAGCCTTGAAAAAGGCGTGCGCTTCAGAAGAGTGCCAGGCCCACGGCTGGCTGTGCTGGGGGTTCAGTCTGGCCCCCAGAAAGTGTCCAGTAGCCCTTGCCAACAGAGTGTGCGTGACTGTGGAAGAAGGAAGAGGACGATGTGGGAGAACTTCCCCTCCACCTTGTTCTCAGGCGGAACATCATGGGAGCATTGTGGGAGTGAGGCCTCTAGAAGCTTCTCCAGCACCTGAGCCTGACATTCAGCAAAATGCCCTGCCTTGTATAAACATCCATGCTCTGGAAACCTCAAGCTGCATTAGACAAAACTGGCGAGTCTCCATTACTGTTCCTATTGGCTCGGGAAGGGCCAGGTCACCCTTCTTGGAGCGCTGGGAGCAGGGTCTGTGGTGCCAGGCTCTTGCCGCACTTGCTAATGGGGCAACATAGACATGTTAGTTCTCCCCCGAAAAATGGCCTGCCGACTGCCTACCTCAGAAGAAGGTTATTGTGGGGAGTCAGTGAGGAGGTGGTTCCCCCAGCTTCCCACAGTGCCTGGGACATGCTGAGTGCTCACCAAGCAGCAAGCTTAATTGGCACGGGAGAGGCACAGCCCTTCCATCATGGCTCAAGGGCATCAGGTGAAACCTGCAAGCCAAGGGCCAAGCAGAGACTTAAAGTTTATGCAGCCGGGAAGCTCCCCATCTACCCATCCCAGATCCCACACTCCCACTGACTTTCACCTCTCCGGGCCTCAGTTCATTGGCAGTTCCAGGTAAGTGGTCCCACCCATTCTGGTCTTGTTTCAGGGCTCTGGTCCCTGGGCGGGGTGGGAGGCCCAGCTAGAGGCAGGCACGTCCTTCTTCCATCCCCAAATCCACCGTGGTACTGGGGTGGGATGCTGGAAAACAGGACTGTTGGTGTCATGGGCTGTTGTATTGGTTGGCGCTTGTGGATTTGTCTAGATTGCAAACTCCACGGACAGCTTCCCAAGGCCAGTAGGCCTTGGTACCCTCCTCTCCATGGCTGAGCGTGGGGCGGGGCACACACAGGATGCTGGATGACTCAGGACAAAATGGCACCACTTGCAAAGCATCTGGGAAATGTGGGCCCCTCCTTCTCCCATTTGCTTTTGGCTTGTTCTGGGAAAGGTTTTCGGATGACCTTTGTTTGAAGAGACCAGGTGGGGGTAGCTGAGAGGGCAGAGGATTAGGAAAAGAGGACTGAACCCCTCCCCACCCCACCCCCAAGCTGCAGGCTGGTGATGTTTCACACTAGAAAAGTTTTTGGTAAACTGTGAGCAATGGGGAAGTGACTTCAAGAACTAGTCGTGAACCTTGGCACAGCTTTTCTGACCAGCTGGGCTGACTTGAACCTCATACTCTGTGCAGCTTCTGTGGGATTAGGGTTTTCTCTCCTTACCAGAAATCATTCAGCAAAATGAGTTATTAAAAGCCAGTTAACTACTCCTGCCTCCGGGTAGCTCCTGCTTAACAACCTCTCCCGGGGAGCAGCTGTCAAACCCGGGCCCCACGGAGCTGGCGGGGAGATGAGTCATTTACATGGAGCCCATCCTCCGTCCTGCCCCCCAGATCTGTCCCTGTCTCTCTGATGACTAATTCTTCTCAGGGATGAGATCACTGGCCCTCCTGCCCCCCACCCTTCCCAAAGAGCAGAGCCCTAGCCTCAGGCCAGGACTGGGGGAGAAGACTCCAAGGCGAGGGGAGGCAGGACTGGTCCCTAGTGGGACCCAGGCCTGGCTGGCGGGAGCCTGGAGTCAGCCTAGTAACAGGAGGAAAGCCTGCCCTGGCCTCGCTCCTTGCTCTTGGACCCCCGGGGCCCTGTGCAGGCCTGGGGTGAGGCTGCTCATTCAGGGAGGAGCTTGAGAGCTCGCCTGCTTGGGTGTCACTACAGTGTCAACTGAGTCTCCAATCACCTCTAGTCCTGTATCTAGGGGAGCCGTTGTTTTCGAGCCCATGTTGGTTCCTGAACAGCAGAGTCTGCTCTCCCATGGATAGTTCACCTTCTCTCAGTCAGTCCTGCTTTCATGTATCCCGACCTTCATCTGTGCCTGCGGAGCTGCAAGCCATCTTTGAAGGAGGGCCTCTGTTCCCTACTGAGAGGAGACGTAGGGAGGGAAGTCGGGTGCTGGGAAGCTGGGTTCTCAGCCTTCAGGGTCAGGCACCCTGTGCACTGGGGCCCATCTTCAAGGCCCTGGTCTGTATGAGGAGTTGTCGCAGCACTTGGCTCATCCCCCTGCTTCCCCTCACAGGAGGCCTGTGGGCTGCTCCAGAGGAGTGATGAAGACAGAGGAGAGGGTGTGATGTGGACAACCTCACTGTTGAGAGCTGCAGTGGGAGAAATGCTCTCGAGGGTCCCCGCAGAACCCCACATCTGCCCTGGTGCTCACCAACATGACCCCTGCCCTGTGGACCAGCAGACAGGCTAGGGGGGGCTGCCACAGCGTCTCAGCTCAGAGGTCTCCGTTAGGGCCTGTCTGTGTCAGGAGGGATTGTACTTGTGGCCTCTGGACTGAGGCTAAAGAGTCAGGAGGGCCTCCTCTTCCCCATGGGGCATGGCTGCTCCTACTGCTTGTTCTGCTCTCAGCCACCTGCAGGGAAGGGTGCCGGCTGCCAGCTTACAGCAGGTGAGGGAGGGATGGACTGGGTATGGAGCCCTTCCCAGTGCCCAGCATTCTGCTGGTGTCTTCCCAGAGGTGCCCCCAGAGCAGCTTCTGGAGCTGGTGCTTCTGGTCCTTATTCAGGTGAGAAAACCATGGCCCAGAGATGTCAAGTAACGAACAAAAGAACACCAGCGCACAGGTCCCAAACCCGACACCCACGTGCTCTCCATTTGCCCTTTTGAGGCGCCACTCAGCCTTTGGCTCAGAGAATACCCTGTGATCATGCCCCAGAACACCACAGCATGATGGGAAACTGTGGCCAGAATGCCTGCCCTTGGTCTGTGGCAGGAGTGTGCATCAGATCCTGAGTGACTGGAGGTGGAAGCTGGGGCTTGGTGGCGTTAAGGGCCTTGTTCAGAGTCCCAGACAAAGGCAGACAATGGAATTCCAGCTCAGGTTTGCCCAACCCCACATCCCACGTTCCTCATCTGCTTGTCTTTAGCCTCCCTAACCCCATTCACAGAGAAAGCTGATGCCTTGGAGCCCTCCTTCTGCAGACTGCCCTGGGGGGGACTGTCCTGCTCCAACCTCACCAAGCTCCCAACAGGAGGACCCAGAATTTCTCACACTGGCACTCAAGGCCCACTTTTCTAGCATCAGCTTCCCTCATTAAACATTCGTCAGGCACTTGGGTCCCCTCCGTGCCTTATGCAGACACACACGTTCATTCACCAGGAATTCATGGAAAGCCTGCTCTGTGTCAGGCACTGGGACAGGAGGCAAGCAAGATGGGCAGAACTGCAGCCTGCCCAGAGCCTAGCATGGAGCAGATGCTCCACAGACACTCCTCCACCACCATGTCTTTGCACCTGCTGTTCCCCACCTTGCAAGGCCTGTGGTGACTTCTTTCCTTTCTTTATACCTCTCGAAGCCCATTCATCACCTGGCGGTACATTAGCTCTGCGGTGGCCCTGTACTGTTGACCATGTCCCAGAGTGTTCTTTACCCCTTTGTGCTTCTCTGTGTTGCCTTGTCGAGGAGGAAGACCAAGCCCATGTCTTATATTTCCCCTCTCCCTGTACAACATAGGTGCTCAGGCAAGAGCTGCTGAATTCCCAACGGAACTGGCACGTTGTCTAGTGGTCACCCAGCAGGACCCATCCCAGAAACATGGTTTGTACCTTAGTTTAAGTGACTTCATCTCACATGTTTTTGAGGTCTGCTTTGTGCCTGCCATGGGTCAGTGGAGGGAACACTGTGATGGACAGTATCTATCGTCTGGGCCCAGCAGCCAAAGACTACCAGGAACACCCCTGTGGACACACGAAATGGAGTTTCCTGACTCATTGAGACAAGGGAGAGGTACACCATAGGGAGCTATGGGGTGTCTCTGCCAGCAGGTATCAGAAAGGACTTCTTTAGGTTTTGGGTTTGAGTTAGGTGGGTTTGGGGGAGGCACCAGGAAGCAAGGCTTTGCTCTGGATTGGATGCTGCCAGGAAGCAGGGAGAATTCTAGGAGTGGACGTTTTGATAAGTGTTACCTAGAGGGTGGGAATAATGGAGCAAGGCCATAGCCATGGTTGGTAAAGCAGCAGCAGTCGGTCATGGTAACCAGAGGGGGGTGTCTGGTCATGTGGGTATCTTAGATGATGTTCTTACGGTCTGTGTTCAGACATGACTATGGGTGAGTGGTCTTCTTATCTTACTCCTCTGTGGTCATCAAGGGGCCTCGTCTGTTCTCGGTGTCCTTTGGAACTGCTTATGTTCCATGCCTGAACACTCAGTCTAGATGTGAGCACTCCTGGCTTGCAGGAGCTGCTTCCATCTTTCTCAAAATGGTTCTGCACTCAGCATTCACCAACAGCATTTTATTGGATGTCATTCATTTTTTTTTTTTAAGAAATTCCTTCTAAGTTTTTCAGTTTTTAGAATATGTATATATATATATATATATATATATATATATATATATATGCGCATGTGTGAGTGCATGTGCATGTATTTAATTCTATGTTGTAGAATTATGGGTAATTTTTATTTTACTTTTCTTCTATATGCTTTGATAAATACTTCACATTTCCTCTGGTACAAACAGGATAGTTACTATTTTAGAAATAGTAACTTTTCCCTAAACAATACTTTTTTAAAAAAATTTATAAATAGGGGGACCTGGCTGGCTCAGTCAGTAGCGTGTGACTCTTCGTCTTGGGTTCATGAGTTCGAGCCTCCTGTTGGGCACAGAGATTACTAAATAATAAATAAAATGTATAAATAAAAATGAATGAGATAAGGACCTCGTTCTCAAAAGAATGGCCCTGATACCCTATGGAAATGACAGCACGGGAGAAACCACAAGAAGCCGGCAAATAAGAGAAGAGCCCTAGGGGGCTTGCTGAGGAGGTGCCGCTGGCTGAGTAGTAAACATGGCTTAGCCAAGCAGGTGGAGGCTGGGAGATGGATTCAAGGGTCATATGGGTTAGACTTCTTGGGGACTGTATATAGTATGAGAATGAGGGCCTCTGGGGAACCCTGAGAGTAGAATAGGAGCCTGTGAAGGAGGCTTTTGTGCACTCAGCAAATACTTACTGAGGGCCTGCTGTGTGCCAGGTGTTAGGCTGGGCCCTTGGGATTCATCAGTAATTCAAACGGGCTTATATTTCAGCTCCAAGATGGATTGTAAACTACAAACAATATGCAAGTAAATTGTGTTAGGAAGTGGATGGTGCCTTGGAGAAAAGAAAAGACTAGAGCTCGCGAAGGGGGTAGGGGTGCCATGGGCTGGGAGGGGGCACCTTGCAGCATGAAGTAGGGTGAGTCAGGGCAGGCCTCACTAAGGAAGGAACATTTGATGAGGCACTGGAAGGAAGTGACATCAGGAGTAAGAGCGTTCCAGGCTAGTCAACAACTAGAGCCAAGGGCCGGAGGCTGGAGAGCTGGAGGTGGACTATGAGAGCAGGAAAAGGGAAGAAAAGACTGGACAGAAGGATTAGTCAGCGAATCTTTCATAGACCCTCTCAGAGCAAAGTTTAACTCACACAGATGCCTTAGAACATGAGAAAAGCTAGCACTCTCATTTGATTTTTAGCATGAGGGGAAAACAGATAAGCTAGTGGTCTTCAAAAAAGAGGAAGAAATATAATAACTATTCAAATAGATTTCAAGGGACCGCAGAAATGCTGACTATAACTGGTAACTACCTTTTTTCTCTATTAGAATCACATGCCATTTTAGAAAGGAATTAAGATTATAAGGACAACCATCAGTTGCTCAGTATACAGAGACAATTTTTATGTTTTACTTTATTTCCTTAATAGTGAGAGAGAGAGAGAGAGCACGCACAAGCATGAGGGGTGGGAGGAGGAGAGGGAGAGAGAGAATCCCAGATGCTGCACTGAGCATAGGGCCCCACTCCGGGCTTGATCTCATGACCTTGAGATCATGACCTGAGCCCAAATCAAGTCAGACACTTAACTGACTGAGCCACCCAGGCACCCTACAAATTTTTATGTTTTATTACATATATTCACCACTGTTACCCAGGAAGGAGAATGGCATCATAATCCCCATTTTGCAGACGAGGGAACTGATTCGATGGGAAATGATAAAACTTACCTGACGTCTTGACTTCCTCAAGTGAGCCAGAGTCTACCTCCTCCTACCTCTCACCCCCATCTCTTAAGCCTAGCATAGAGAAATACTGGAGGCCATATCCGTTTGTATTTTGTACATAGTGTTCATATGCTCTCAATCAACGTTTAGCTATTAACATTTTTTAAAAGATTTTTATTTATGTATTTTGAGAGAGAGCATGAGCAGGGAGGGGAGAGGGGGAAAGGAGAGGGAGAAGGAAAAGCAGACTCCCCACTGGACCCGATGCAGGCCCGTCCCAGGATCCTGGGATCATGACCTGAGCCGAAGGCAGACACTTAACCCACTGAGTTAAGCAGGCCTAGCTATTAAAATTTTTACATGAGAGTAATAATAATAGTAGTAATAATAATAACAATAAAGCCAGTCTCTCTGTCTGCTATATTGAGGACAGCCAGAAGGGTCAGGCTCTAGGAGTCCAGTTCAGAGGCTGCAGCACCGGAACAGGTGGGGGTGGCCCAGAGCAAGGCAGTAGCCAGATGGGGACTAGGAAAGGGGAGCCAAAGGGAAGACGCAAAAGCAGGAGAGAACAAAGTCACTGAAGCTAGAACAGACAAAGGGTTTGAGAAGCACGGATGATGGAGCAAGGGGTCAGAGACTTCTAGAAGAATCTAATCAGACAGAAACCTGACAGGTCCCCTGGGATTTGGCAATTGGGAGGAGCTGGCTCTAGGCCTGAAAGGAGGGGGTTAAGGCCTCATGGATGCCAGTCTGCAGGGGCAGGAGCAGAGGTCCTGAAAGGGGAGGAAATGGACACAGGGGAGGAGCCTGCCCCTGAAGCAGCTTAAGGGGGCCACCCCCACCGGGCAAGGCTCAGGGCCAAGACAGGTGCTTCACTTACTTTACCTCAGGGAGCGTTGCCTTCTTAATGTTTGTGTCCTAGCCCCTGAGGTGATGGCATAACGAGGTGGGGCCTTTGAGATGGCTTCTCCCTCATGAATGGGATCAGTGCCCTTGTAAAGAGACCCCAGAGAGCTCCCTCATCCCTGCCATTCTGTGAGGACACAGAACAGTGTCACCTATGAACCACGAACTGGGCACTCACCAGACACTGAATCTGCCGGCACCTTGATCTTGGACTTCCCAGCCTCCAGAGCTGTGAGAAATAAATACTGTTTCAGCCACTCAGTCTCTGGTATCTTTGTTATAGCAGCCCGAACAGACTGGGTGGGGAGGCTGAGCAACTTGCTCAAGTATCAGAAGACCGAGGTTAAAGTCCCAGGCCCTGGAATCCGAGATTCAGGTTGTCTCCAGCTCCACACTCACTCAGGGCTACCTGGCATGCCTGTGTCTTATCTGTCCCATGGAGACAGCAGGACCTCTAGGTTCACTCTTGTACTCAGCGGAGAAGACATCAGTGTGTTCAATATTGAGTTTACATGCCCTACAAGGGCCAAGAGGGACAAGCTGGGCAGACCTCTGTCTTGGAGGAAATACAAACAAGGCTTCTAAAATTTCAGGTGTCAGATCTTGCTTTCAGCCATTCACTCCCTGTCTCAGTCTGTTGGAGCTGCTGTAACACAATCCTATAAACTGGGTGGCTTGTAGGCAACAGAGATTGACTCCTCCCAGAGCTGGAGACTGGGATGTCTAAGATTAAGGTCCCAGCAGATTCCATATCTGGTGAGAGCCCTCCTTCCAGCTCAAGGTACCTTTTCTCTGTGTTCACGTGAGGGAAGGAGTGAAGAATCTTTTTTATAAAGTCCGTAATCCTGTCATGAGGGTTCCGCCCTCATAACCTAATCACATCGCAGAGGCCCCAGCTACCTAATACCATTATCTTAGGGGCTAGGTCTCAACAGGAGAATGTTAGGCAGACACAAGCATTTCAGACCACATCACTCCCTCACTCTCACATGCACTCACCTGGTCTCTCGCTTCTGTAATGAGATATGCCTACATGTGTCAGCCAGGAGCTGTTTTCACTGTGCTAAGGGGCTGTGTGTCTGTCTTGGGAAGTGGGAGGAGACCCAGGCTCACCCCAGTAGAGGCTGGAACAAGAGCCTGGAAGCTCAAAGCAACAAGGCCCCTCTTGTGGGGTCTCCAAATGGGGTCTGCTCTATGTCAGGTCATCAGAAAACAGCAACCGTGGACCATCCTGTCCTTGCTCCCCATGGAAATGCTTTCAGAAATTATTTAATATTTGGCCTCCTGCCTTTAGGAAGACCAGGTCTGTGTCTTTTGCAAAATTGAAGGAAAAATATTGCCCATGTCCCTGATTAAAGATTCATGAGGGGTTCCTGGGTGGCTTAGTCAGTTGGGCATCCAACTCTTGATTTTGGCTGAGGTCATGATCTTGGGGTCCTGGGATTGAGCCCCCAGTTGGGCTGCATGTTCAGCGGGGAGTCTGCTTGAGGATTCTCCCTCTCTTTCTGGCCTTCCCACAATCTCTCAAATAAAAATAAATCTTAAAAAGAAGAAAATTCACGAGATTTTTTTTTCTCTTTGGGTGTAGGATCTGAGCTGTTGCCTTCCCAGGAGCACCTATGTGTGTGTTTCCCCTCCCTGAGTTCTGAGCGCCTAGGGGAGGCTTGGAGCCAAGGTAGTGACCAGTTGCCATAGGACTGTGCCCCAGCATCTGGGACAACTCTCATCTTTAAATTCTTTTTTAGCTCCTTTCACCCCTCCCTCCCACCTTCCCTTGTCCTCTTCCTTCTGTCCACAAGACCTGCTGAGCACCTGCTCTGGGCAAGCATCATGCTAGGACACAGCCCTGCCCTCTTAGAGCTCACAGTTCAGCTTATTTCTAGTTTTACCACAAAGTTATTTCATGCTCTGTGGAAAGAAGCTGGCTTTTAGGGGTGCCTTGGGGGCTCAGTCATTTAAGCAGCTGCCTTTGTCCTGGGATCAAGCCCTGCATCTGGCTCCCTGCTCAGCAGGAAACTGCTTCTCCCTCTCCCTCTGCCTGCTGCTCCCCTACTTGTGCTCCCTTCCTCCCTCTCTCTCTCTGTCAAATAAGTAAAATCCTATTAAAAAAAAAAAAGGCAAAAGAAGCTGGGTTTTAGTCATATAATAACAAGCTGCAACAATTTCCAGAAATCTTCAAGTCACAGTGATCCCACCAAATACATGCAATCTCTTTCTCTAAGGTGGTCTTGAAAATGCAGACCAACTCTCCTTCATCAAGGAAGGTCTCTGGCAGCTTTCATTCTGAAGGCAGGGGGATGACCTCGATGACCTCTTGCTCCTCCCAATTCTTAGGTTTAAGTCCTAACCCTCCAGTTCCTCAGAACATGACTGTATTTGCTCATAGGGCCCTTAAAGAGGCAATTAAGGAATAGGAGGCCATACAAGTAGGTCCTAAATCAGACGGGTCCTTCTAAGAAGAGATTAGGGCCCAGACACACACCAAGGCAGGACCACATGAAGATGCACAGAGAAGATACTCAGGGTCAAGGAAAGAAGCCTCAAAAGAAACCATCCCATGGACACCTTGATCTTGGACTTGGCCACCTCCCAAACCATAAGAACATAAGCCCGCACGGCCTATGGTGCTTTGTCCTGCGAGCCCAGGCCTGCTGCAGGAGCCCTGCGTCGCTGCACCCTCGCTCATCCTGGTGCTTACAGCAGTGGTGGTGGCAGGGAGCTTGGATCAGGAGGCTGTGTTTATATTTTTTTTTTTTTTTTAAAGATTTATTTATTTATTTGACAGAGAGAGATTACAAGTAGGCAGAGAGGCAGGCAGAGAGAGAGAGAGGAGGAAGCAGGCTCCCTGCTGAGCAGAGAGCCCGATGCGGGACTCGATCCCAGGACTCTGAGATCATGACCTGAGCCGAAGGCAGCGGCTTAACCCACTGAGCCACCCAGGCGCCCGCTGTGTTTATATTTATCCTGCTGACTGCAGGGGACTGTTTATACCCAGAGCAATAACCTCCCAGGCTAGAGGAGGGCAGCCAAGGAATCAGCTGCCTCCGTCAGGCCTGCTGGCTTCCTCCAACAGGGCCCACACTTGCAGGCCCCGAGGTTCTCACGTGCCACCTCTCTCTCTGCAGGCTCTCTGTGATGCCAGCTTTCCTCACCCCCATACCGGTCTGGGGCTCAGGGGCCGGAGTCTGGTCTTCCTGGAGCACAGGTGGATTGCACGGAAGCTGACTGCTGCTCTCACACTCTCCACAACACATACAGCCCAAGGACTCGGCTAGACTCATTCCAATTCATTGTGACACTGGGTGTTCAGTAGGTGCTCAATAAACAGAATAAGGAGGGGTTTGGGTTTAAAAAATAATTAGTCTAGACTTCTACCTTTGTAAACTGCAAAGTGGTTTTGCCTCCTGTCCTTCCTTCTTGCTTCCCTTCCTGGGGGCTCTGAGTGGGGTCTCCTGGGAGTGGGGCCCAGCAACTCTGAGAATGTTCAGGGCTCTTACAGCTGGCCTGGCCTTCCTGGAGCCGATTCCCAGAAAGGATTCAGCAGGACTCTGGCTCCGATGCCCAGATTGTTATTTTATCAGAGAAATCACTGCTGCTTTGTGACCCAGGAGGTCCACGCCTGGGGAAGGAGTGAGATGCGAGAACCCAAGCCAGGTGAGGGGACCCAGGCTTCTGCTGCCTGCAAAGAATTTGGGTGTGCAGGGAACCAGCGTGTGCATGGAAACAGGTGAGCCAAGACACAGCTAGGCCTACAGGTTTTCAGCGCCCACTGCAGCAGACACTCTGCACTCCCGGTGGGTAAATCCATGGGTCAGTCTGCACACTGACACGCACCCATGTTCTCCTAATGGGCTGTTTGAGGTGAGAACAGGCATTTACTTGAGCAGGTGTGTCACTGTAACTGTGAAGAGGGAGCCCTCGGAGCACTGCCTCACAGACCCTGCCACAACCACAGCCACCACCACAGGCACTGATGACAACTACATCTTTGAGCTCAGATCCCTACTCTGTGTCACATTCCTCACTAGGTTTCGGGGGGGGGGGGGGGGCGGTTGTGAAGGTCATTTTCACAATTTATTTGCCTCTCCTCCCAGCCATCCCAGGTGGGTGCGAGTACCCTGTTTTTAGATGCGCAGTCTGACAGGCATGGTCTGAGACAAGAAAGTGGTGGACGTGGTGTCAGAATTCAGGTCCGTGATCCCACAGGTTCCAGGTCTCTGATAACACCGTCCCAGAGTTTCAGAGCAGACACTCGTCAGAAGCTTGGCTGTCTCACTAGGTGCCGCTGTCCCACTAGGTGCTCCTGCCCCTGGCTGGACAGATGCCCCAGAAGCCAATGGGGCTGTCCCCCCCAGGCATGTGCTCTCATGGCTCTCTGGGAGAAAGGGCAGTGTGGGGATCACCATGGCCACATGACCCTGGACACTGGCCATGGACTAACCCTCTGGGAGCCAGGCCAGTGAGCTAGGGCTTAGGGATGGGTCATTCCCTCCTCCTGTCTGCTGGGATTCCGGAGGTCTGTAGAAGAACGTGTACCATCTTTACAGTTTCCCCTGTCTTGCCCCACAGTGAGGCATCATCCACCCACAAAGAGTTCTCCTAGCTCTCTCTGTCCCTAATGAGAGGAGGTCAGGGGATCTTTCCAGCATCACGGCTTCTAGAAGCCGGGGTTCCCAGATGTGGCACCAAGTCTTCAGGGCCTGCCTGGCTTCAGCTCTCATGGTAGTGAAAGGCCAAGTAACATTCTAGAAACATGGCCACCGGTTTCATCTCTCATTCTTTTGGACCGACCCTGCGTCTCAGAGGAGAGTAAAGACAGACCTCCATCAGAAGACAGATGCACAGACATGCCTGCATGCCTCCCACCCAACACACACAGGGTATCACAGGGATAAAGCTAGGCCAAAGGGAATATCATCACCTCATCTCTTCCTATAGTTTCAGCCTGTTCTTGGGCAAGGCCCCGTAGCCCAGGGAAGCCCCGGCCTCTGTGCCCAGGGCCTGCATCTCACCAGCTCCTAGTGACAGGGACTGCGGATGGCAGACTGTGGACAACATCTGGGAAAGCCTTTCTCTTTCACGCGGCACTTTCCCAGGCCCCAGAGATGGCTAGCTTTATTGTTCCCAGGGCTCTCGCTAAAATGCATCAGTCTTGTGCACTTTCCTGTCTGAGTAACTCATAAATTGCAAAAGCTATAATTTCATGGGATTTGTTTTAAATGCCCTTTGTTGGCAGATATGGGCTCAGCATGAGCACTCGGTAATTTTCCAGCCTCCTAAGTGGCCCCCTGTAGCTAACACGTACCATGCACCAAACGTAACCCACCCTCTTTCCACCCCACAGACAACTCCATTACTCACTCACATGGACTTACACCAGGGCCCTCCTAGGGTGGGGTGTGTGTGGGGGGTTCCCTCGCCTAGGTCCTGTGGGGGAGGCATTCATGCTTCTGACAAGCATGTCCTCTCCAGAGTACTATGCATCCAACAACAGGAATGCTTTTAAAAAGTTTATTTCTATGTTATATATCAATAATGAAAGACCTGAAATTTTTCTCTAGGAAAAAACCACTCCAAGACAAATCTCTGTTGTAGTTCTATTTTAGTGGTATTGGAAATTGGAACATTTTATCTTTCACTTCTTTGTGCTTCTTTATCAAATGCTCAATAATGAACATATGGTATTTGAGAGGATTAAAGACTATGTCATTATTTTTTAAAGGCAGGGTCTGACTGGGAAGGGAAGTCACAGGTGTGTGGTCAGATAGTCCTTGGCAGGAGTGAAACCAAGAAGGAGGGTTAGTGGAGCCTGAATTATCAGGGTGGGCTCTGCTGAGGAAGAGGCCCTTGAATGCTGTGTGGGTTTTGGAGAAATGAAGAGGAGAGGGTGGGAGAAGGCTTTTCTGGGCAGAGGTGAGGTCATAATAAAGAACGGAGGGGCCCAGTACCAGGTCATTTGACTAGAGCTGAGGGCGGAGCAAGGAGAAGCATGGAGAGGCTAGAGCCAGTTTCTGGAAGCTTGGAGGATACAAGGCAGGCTGCTGCCAGAGAATGGACCTTTTGGGAGGTCTGGATCCAGCTCCACATCTTTCCTCAATTCAGTCATTTACCAAGTCCTTTTTCTGTCTCTAAATCTCCCCATCATTCTGGCAGTACCAGCTTTGTGGCAGGGTGGGGTGGGCGGTGGGCTGGCTGAGGAGGCAGGGACCCCCGGGTCAGAGTCTCCTTTTTGTGACTCGTTAGCTCTTTGATCTGAGAAGTCCCCTTAACTTCTCTTTGCTTCAGTTTTCTCACCTATAAAGTGAGGATATGAATTGCACCTGTTTCCGCAGGACGATGATGAGGATTAAATAAAATAACATGTGTAAAGCGCTTAGCATAGAGCTTGGAAATGTTGACTATTTGTGCTGTTAGAGAACAAAGAACAGAATTTCTAAAGATAGGAGATGAGGAAGAATGGGGAAGAGAAAGGTGGTAGAATGAAACTCCCAGACTGAATTTCACTAAGCTTCCTTTGTTTTCTTTGGGTAAATAGTTGGCTCAGGAGGCCAGCAGGCATTGTCTCCATGTTCTCTTGGGGAGGAACCCACCCACATTAAACTCCCAGAGAGAGACAGCTATGGACAGGGAAAAGCTGTAAATGGAACCCACATCATAGATTCCCAAGGAAAAGAGGAACAGCCCCTCCAGTCAGAAACTTCCAAGGACTTCCAGATCATAGAGCCATGGGTCTCAATTATTAGGCTGAGATTCTCACAACTCTGCATTTATTGCAAAGGCATCTGAATCTGTTTGTTCTCAGCTATAATAACTTTCTCCTACATGCCTGGGCTATTCGTTTCCAAATAAATGTGAAGTGAAACCATGAATGCATTTAGAAATGGTATTGAATTCAGAGGACTTCATGCATCAATATGTATTTTCCCTATTAATTAATGGGTACAGAAATTATATGTAACTTCTATCATACTGGTTCCAAAAAAATATTTCTATCATTCAGTTTCCATAAAAATACTCTAAATAAATAAAAATATTTATTATGTAAAAATATTTAAAGTGATCCTCGCCTTTTAAAAAGGTTTGAAAGGCATCTGGTTTGACTCCCTGGATTGATTCCCTCTCCCTCTAAGACCCTGTTAACATGACAGTAAAGGGATAGAAAGGCATAAAGCAGGAACAAAAGTGAAAATGCGGAGGGAGGTTTCCAGTGGATGAGGAATCTCAACATACTTCAGGAAGGTGACAGCAGGTGAAGGAGTGGTGACTGATGAAGGTGGTTGTGGCTGAGGAGGAGGAGGAGATGAAGTGCCCCCAAAGAACCCTGGACAGGCTTAGGTGAAGGCCATACCAAAAGATAATGGCTGGCTGCTCATTAGAGAGAAACTTGAGCCTACAGGCTCAAGTCAGATTTTCTGTTTCTAATTCTTAAATGTGAATGGACAGCCACAATTCAGACATTTGCAGAAAGCCTGTGACCTCCTTCTATCGGTTCTCCTCCCAAGCTTAGCCACTCCTTCAGCTTTTGGACTGCTACGGCTTAGTCTTCAGATCATTTCTGAGTCCCATGATCACTCCCTTGGCTGCACATTAGAGTTACCTAAGGACTTTAACAAGATACTCATACCTATGTCCTACCCCTAGAGAATATGATACAGTTGGATGGTAGGGGTAGGGTGGTGGTTGGATATTAGGACTTTAAAAAGCTCCCCAGGTAATTTTAATATGCGGCTAGCTTGTCTTTGGCAGGGGGTCCAATGACACTTATAAGAGTGGTTCTCACTCCTGCCTGCACATTAGAACCATCAGGAGAACTTTAAGAAATATCATTTCCTAGGTCCAGTCCCCAGAGATCCTGATTGAATTGGCTTAAAGTCGAGTCTGAACACTGACATTTTTCTCTAAGTTTTCCGAGTGTTTTTAATACCACTGCAATCAGGGTTGAGAGCCATTGGTCTATAAAAAATTGATATCTCAGGGCTGAACTCTCTCTTGAGTTCTAGACTTGCATATCCAATTGCCTACTGACATCCAGCCTGAAGTCTAGCAGTCATCTCAAAATTAATGTCTTCAAAACCGAGCCTCGATCCTACTCTCCATCCCAGCAGCTCCCCTTCTTGATTTGACTACAGCCTTCCTTATCTCAGTAAGTGACAATCCATCCTTCCAGTTGCTGAGGTCAGAAGTCTTAGAGTCCTTTTGGCTTATTTTCTTTCTTTCCCACCTTATATCTGATCCACTAGGAAATCCTTCCATTCTACCTTTGAATCATATCCAGAATTTAACCACTGACTTTTGCTTCAGGCCACAAAGGAGTAGCTGGGTCCAGACCTACCTCCCATTATAAACAATGGGGAAACCACATAAAATCTATGAAACAGTTATTTTCAAAAACTGGAAAACAGGTAGTGCAGGATTATGATCCCTGAGAGAAAGGAAACAAACAAGGCGAGACCTTTGATTGCCCTGGTTTTCTGGTTGGAAGCAGTTTTCAAACAGCAGTAGAAGAAATGGGGATCCAAATAGAGCCCAGCACTCACTGAACTGAGGAGGCAGAGATTTGAGTTCAAGGAGGACCAGGCAGCTGTCACATAGGCAGTACTTGCAGGGTAGTGTATGGGAAAGGAAGGAGCTACTGAGTGAAAGAGCAAAGGGCTTTCCTTGAGTCTTTGGCTGAAAAACAACCTGTGCAGTATAGGATGAAACTTCTTAAGACCAAGAAAAGAACCAACTTCCATGAAAGGATGGCTGCCAGAGATGTGTAAGCCATACCATTTCCAGAGCTTTTATAGAGCCAGGAATCACCTGAGTTCCCACCAGCCAAGGTACAAAGGTTTTAATGAATACACAAGGCATTCAGTAGAGACCCCAGAAAGGTTATGCCTTAATAGTGCAGCTGAACTAGCCCCAAAGAAAAGTCTCCTTTAGATTTGTCTTTAAAAAGTTTAAAAACAAGCCTGAAAAAGATCACATGTATCTATCAGTAACTCGACTGTCTTCCAGAACAAAGTCCAACCCTTCCAGAACAAAGTCCAACCCTGAGTGAGCATGAGAGAGAATATGCATGAGCAGGGGAAGGGGCAGAGAGAGAGAGAGAGAATCTCCAGGAGACTCCCTCTTCAAGCATGGAGCCCAATGATGCAGAGTTCAATCTTACAACCCTGAGATCATGACCTGAGCAGAATTCCAGAGTGGGAGGCTTAACAAACTGAGCCACCCATGCACCCTTTTTAAATACTTTTTAAAAGGAGTCCAGCATTTAAGAGTCCATTAGCATTAAGGTCCATTAGGATTAAAGGACTCCAACACTTTTTAAAGGAGTACAGCATAATCATCAGACATGCAAAGAAGCAGAAATGCACAAATGAGAAAAATTAGTCAGTAGAAAATGATCCAAAAATGCTAAAGATTAGGGAACTAACAAAGATATTTAAACAGCTATTTTAAATATGTTAAACATGTTCAAGGATTTAAGAAAAAGATGAACGTAATGAGAGAAATGGGAAAAAATAAAGAACTAAGAATTTCTAGAGGTAAAAAAATAAAATATCTGAAATGGAAACTTCACATTGGATAGGATTAAGAGTAGATTAGCCACTGCAGGAAAAAATTAAAGATCAAACTTGAAGACATTGCAACAGAAACTATCTAAAATGAAGCACAGTGAGAAAAAAGGTCTGAAAAACAAAAGAAGCAACAAAGGTAAGAGTTTGTTACCTGTGAGACAGTATTGGGTGGTCTACTATATGTGTAATTGGAGTCCACAAAGGGATGGTGGGGGTAACAGAATATTTGAAAAAGTAGTGGTCAGAAAATTTCCAAAGTTAGTAAAATTTATAAACACACAGACCCAAGAAGTTCGGTAAGACTAAAGTAGGATAAACTCAAAGAAAACCATGTCAAAGCACATCAAAATCAAATTCCTGAGAATCAGGGTTGAAGGAAAAATCTTAAAATCAGCCAAAGGGAAAAAAGGCACATTACTTAGATATAAATAAAGATTAAAAATCACAGACTTCTTGTTGGAGACCATGTAAGTAAGCCAGGAAACAATCTTTAAAAAAGGTTGAAGGAAACCAAACAACCCTTAAACCTAGATTTCTATGCCCAGTGAATATATCTTTTCTGAAAGCTCTTCTCAAAGATCTCATCACTTCTTCCTGGCTCTGCCTTTAAAATCTGGTTCAAGTCACCATCATCTCTCACCTGGAATATTACAGAAGCCTCCTAACTGGTTTCCATGCTTCTACACTCACTCCGCAGAAGTTTTTTTCTTGAACAAGAGTCAGCACTCTGACCTTAAAATATAAGTCAGGTTATCTCTCTGCTCTTCTCATTACCCTCTAGTGGTGCCCCATTTCACTCAGTAAAACCCAAAGGCTTTGCCATGGCCCAGAGACCCTGCATGATCTAGTCCTTGGTGGTGGTTCTGACTTCACACTATGACATTCTCTCACTTGACCCCCCTCCAAACAACATTCCAGCCACATGGGCCTCACTGCTGCTCCTCCAACAAACTGAGGAAGCTCATGTTTAAGAACCGTGGCTGGAATAATCTTCCTCCAGGAAGTCACACAGCAAACTCTTACTTCACTCCACGTCTTTGCTCAAGGGTCATGTTGCCAGAGGCCCTTTTAGATCACCCAGTTGAAGACAGCACCCCCATTTCCATTGCTCTTTTATTCTCTTAATTTGCTTTTTTCTTTTTGTAGCCTTCGTTCCCATCTGACACTTCTTTTTTTCTATTTTTTCCCTTGTGATGAGACCCCCCTTTTTAAAAAAAGATTATTTATTTCTTCATTTGACGGGGGAGAGAGAGAGAGAGAGCAGCACAAGCAGGGGGAGTGGCAGGCAGAGGGAGAGGGAGAAGCAGATCCCAATGTAGGGCTTGATCTCAGGACTCTGGGATCATGACCTGAGCAGAAGGCAGATGCTTAGCTAATTGAGCCGCCAGGTGCCCCTGACACTTATTTAATGACTGACTTACTCAGCTAGAATGTTAGCTCTTTACAGTGGGGACTTTGTCTACTTGTTCACGGCTGGACATGGAATGTGAAATCAATCACTGCCACACATACACAAATAAACACACTGCGTCCCTACCTCAGATTTTTCTGGAACTCTGTAGTTTGAGACTCCTTGATACATAAAACATCATGGTGCCCTCAAAGGGCTGGGAGGAGCTCTACATGACATATGTTTTAGTACAGTGGCCTCACTCGGGCGTTGGAAACCCTGGAAACATTACAAGAGGAAAAGGCCAGGGCCTCGCAGATGCTGGCTCATTTGATCATATCACATGCAAAAGTTGGGCCTCTCCCTGCAGGGTCTGAATCATCTCCTTCCTCCCTTCTCAGCCCTGGGGAGTGGGGCAGGGTCAGGAACTGGGATAGAATTAATCAGAGTACTCGGCTCCAAGTCTGCAGCTGGAGTGCCCTTCAGTCATAAACAGCTATAAAAAGAAGAATTTTTTATGGAAAAACCATTTAAAAAGAAATAAAGCAGAGATTTATTTGGAGGTGAAGGTGGTTCTAGGAACAAAGACACGATGAATTAAGGTCACTGCTACACACCAACCTGTTGCAGACTTGCTCCCCTTCCCTAGCACCATTCTCAGCTGCCGGGCACCAGAGGCTGCCCTCTGCAATCTGTGAGCCAGGGGTGAGGGGCTGCCCTGCTGAGCCCAGATTTGGGGAGGGGCTTTCTCCTCCGGCTTCAGCCTGACTTCACTCCCCACCCTCTGTGCAGTTGGAGCCTCCTCAACTGCCTTCCCCCCATTATTAGACACACACAACTGGATGTATTGTAGAGATCCACAGGCTCACTCTCAGTCCCCTTCCTTGGGCCCTTGTGTGTGGCCTTCATGCTGAGAAACGGGGGCAGAACAGAGAACAAGAAAACCCAAGAGCAGTAGAGATACTGTTGAGTCACGATGAGCGCTAGTCACTAGATCCTGCCATTCAGTTTCTGAATACACCTCTCTCAGCTTCTCCTCTGGTCCTTTCCGAAGGCCACAGGGTGCCTACCCCCATCCCAGGCCGTTTCCACCCCATTCACTCTGCACACAGGTATTCAGCATCCCAGCTTGCCATATAAACAGATGAACAAACATTTATGGCCTCTTGGCCTATTATATGAGGGTTTTCCCTGAAACCCTGTGAGGCAGACGTTATTGTGGGAAAGACGTGTATGTGGCTGCGGAGTCCAGTGTGCCAAATTCGGCTAGCTCTTTGTTCCATGTGTGTACGCCAGTAGCTATACAGTAAAATTATAACCATCATAGATCATGAGCCACTTAGAGCTCATGAAGAAACAATACACATTGGCAGTCCTTTTGAATGAGTTTGGAATCACACTGCAGTTCAGAGCTAAATATACAAACTAAGTACCTACTCCTCAAGGATTTACCACCCATATACACATGTAAGCTCCCCATAAAGTGCAGGGGACAGCTGGTAGTGGGCTGATTTAAATGTTGGAGGTGAAGAGCCAGAACGAGGTACTTCACAATTATCTGGCTGTTTCCCGGCAGTCTAGAGGATGACAATTTAGACTAACTAGATTGCCTGATTTAATGATCTAGTATATAGTGACAGATCAGCCAGAACGCTCCTCGGAAACACTATCCTCACAGTGCAGTCCTGCTCAGGAACATGCAATGGCTCCTTACTGCTCTGCAGGCCAAGGCCAAACATTTCTGCCTGTGTTTTCAAGGCCCGCTGATGGGACCCAAACCTATAAAATCCGTTTTTCCTGTCATGGCTTCGTAACATGCCTCAGACTGGCTGGTCCTGATGTCACTCACTGTTTCTCCAGCTTCCCTATCCTGTAGCTCGAGAGGTGGCATCAGACACAATGGAAGGAGCAAAGGCTCTAGGGTCAGAGAACACAGCTCGGGGTCTAGCTTTGCCACTCACAGTGTGATCTCAGCCACATTATTTATTAATAAAAACAGTAGCTCACTTAGAGTGCCTATTAAATGCCAGGGCCAGACTAAGAACTGCACTCATTATCTCCTGTCACTCTCCCGACAACCAGTGAGATAGCTGTTGTCATTACTTCCATTTAAAGATGCAAACACTGAAGCTCTGGAAGTTCATTCATTTGTTCAGCAAACACCCAGTGCTATGCTTAGTGACAGGAATGTAACCATGTATGAGAGAGAGAGGAACCCGGCTCTCGAGGAGCAGGGAGTGGCCAGAGGTTGGGCAACAGAGAAGCACACAAACAGATAGATGAACCAGACGATTTATGAAAGTGGTTTGTGCTCTAATAACCCCTGGGAGTGTAATGAGCAAGGGTCATGGGGTGGGGGTCAGGGAGGACTGCTCAAAGGGGTACATTTTAGATTTTGACATTGAGACCTGAATGTGGTTGAGTGGTCAGCCATGCTGAGACGCACAGAACAGTGCTCTAAGGAGCAGAGACAGCAAGTGCAAGTACCCTGAGGTCTAACATCCACTTTGGGTGGAGTGACAGGAGCGTAAGGAATCCGATTTCCTGCAACGGGAAGTCACTGAAGGCTTTCAAGTGGAAAACTGGACAAGAACTTGATCTGATTATACCTTTAAAGATCTCTGTGGCTGCTGTGTTGAGAAGAGGTTGTCCCGATGCAGACAGGAAGCTGAGAGTTGGTTAGGAAACTGATGTAGTTGTTCCAGCAACAAGTGGCAGTGGGGGTCGGAGCAGACGGTAGTGATGGGCATGGGGATGAGGGGTTGGGATCAGCATATATTTTGCAGACTGCCCTGACAGGAGTTGATGATGGATTGGATATAGAAGGTGAGGGAGGAAGAGGAACCAGGACAGCTTCTTATGTTGGTGACCTTCATTCAGATAAGGAAGACTGAGCTGGGGCAGGAATCAAGTGTTCTATTGTTGGTCTTTTTAAGTTTTGATACCCAATTAGCCAACCACATAGAGATGTCAAGGAGGCAGTTGGACCTCTGGTCTTGAAGGTTAGTGGGGAAGATTGGGGTTATTCTTGTGGAAGTCATTAAGAGATAGACAGGGTTTCAAGCCATGGGCTGCAAGGGGATGGGAGTAGGCAGACCCAAAATATGCAACTTTGGTATAGGATTATTCTGAGCTGAAGGCAATGGAGAAACAGCAGACGCAAGAAAAGCCCTCTGCCCATCTTCCCCTATCTGCCTAAATGTAGGGTATGAAATTTCCTTTGTGAAGATATCTTCCTTTCCCTCGACCATACCAGAAAGAACTCCTAATCACCAGAGACACTCTTCTCACCCTAGTACTGCCTGAGATTGAGTCTGCATTAGAAATCCTACTAAAGAGGTACCTGGGTGGCTCAGTGGGTTAAGCCTCTGTCTTTGGCTCAGGTCATGATCTCAGGGTTCTCGGATTGAGCCCTGCATCGAGCCCTGCATCGGGCTCTCTGCTCAGCAGGGAGCCTGCTTCCCTTTCTTTCTCTGCCTGCCTCTCTGCCTACTTGTGATCTTGCTCTCTGTCAAATAAATATATAAATAATATTTTTAAGAAATCCTACCAAAAAACCTTTGTTTCGTTAGTTTCCCCTGACTACAACTTACCACTCCTAGAAAGCTAAACCCTCTTTCCTTTGTCTTATAACTTCACATTTTATTGCCCTTTATTAAGATGGCATATAAGCCCCTAGCCCAACTGCTTCTTCGAGAGTATTCAGTTCTTTCCTTAAAAGGCCTCCAGGCAGAAACATAATAATACCTTTGTCCTGCAAATCTGGCCTTTGTCAGTTTAATTTGCAGGCCCCAGAAACTGAGTATAAGAGGGGAGGGTAGAAGAAAAAGACTTTTGCTCCCCCACAGGTGAAATGAGACTGTCTGAAGAGAGGGCAGAGAGAAGGGCCTGAGGACCCACTTTCGGGCTCTCCAACACTGAAAGGCCACACAGAGGAAGGGACCCAAGGAAGGAAACTGAAGAAGGCAGTCAGGGAGGATAAAGGAGAGCATGTTGTCCCAGAAGCCAAGAGAATAGAGGATTTCAAGAAGGAGGAGTGGTCAGCCATGTCTAATATTGCTGAGATGGAGATGCTGAGATGGAGATGCTGAGATGCTAAGAGGAGAACGGGGAAGTCATCATCAAATTTGCAGGAGGCTGCTGGGAAACTTGCAAGTTCAGACTCCGGAAAGGTGGCGTGACCTCTTGATTGATGTGGATCCGGAAGATAAGGGAGGGGAGAAGGGAGATATTGACTACCCTTCTGAGAAGTTTTCCTGTACGTGGGAGCAGAGAAAGGAGGAGGTAGCCGGAGGATGATGCAGGGGTCAAGGGAGGGGTCTATTGAGAAGGGAGAAAATACAGCATGTTTGTTGTTTTTTTTTTTTTTAAAAGATTTTATTTATTTATTTGACAGACAGAGATTACAAGCAGGCAGAGAGGCAGGCAGAGAGAGAGGGGGAAGCAGGCTCCCCGCTAAGCAGAGAGCCCAAAGCGGGGCTCAATCCCAGGACCCTGGAATCATGACCCGAGCCGAAGGCAGAGGCTTTAACCCACTGAACCACCCAGATGCCCCAATACAGCATGTTTCATACTCATTGAGGACACTCTGATAATGCATGGGAGTGGGTAATGGCAGGAATGGAATCTTTGAGCAAGTTAAAGGTGATGGGTGGACAATTCATCTGCTGTCATAACAGGGATAGCCACTGCATATAGTGAGTAGATTTAGGGGTGTGAGGATAAGAGAGTCCCTCTCTGATTACTTTCATTTTCTCCGTGAAGTGTGAGCCGAGCAAGGGGTATGGGAGGCTGGAGGTTGGAGGGGCAGGGAGAAGGGGTGAACTGACATGGTAGGAAGGTGGTAGGAGGGCCTGCCAGTTAGAGTTCCCAGCTGGTACCCAGGGATCACTAAGGTAAAGTTGGATCAGCCAGCATGTTTGCATTGTTTTCTTCTGCCACAATCAGCTGCTTGGGTGCGGGAGGGGAACAGGTGGAAATCTGATGCTTTGATGGTGGCAGAGCAGGGGTAAGGGCCCAGCACACACAGAGTAGGGCAAGGAAGTTAAGGGTCCCTGCAGAGGGGGTAAATCTAGGCTGGATTACAAAAGAAGCGAGGTCCCAAACAAGATGACAGAAACATAAGAGCAGGACACCGTAGGTCCTGAGGTCCCGGGATCACTGTTTGGGAGGCAAGAGAGGAGGAGAGCGGGCAGGACGGGAGATGGTGGTCAGGGGCAGGGATGTTTGGAGTCAAACACTCTGAAGGTAGGGCAGGGTCATAGCAAGGACAGCGGGAGAGCTGCATACCTGCAGAGCGGGCCTGAGAAGAACATAGTGGTTGACGAGATGAGATGGTTGAGGGACAGGAGCCTTGGGTCTTTGATGGGTCACCCTCGGCAGACGGGGGCAGGAAGCAGGGGAAGGCAGTGTGCAAGGCTTCCTCAGTGATCAAGGAAGAGACATGTCCCAGCAACTGGCTAGGGAAAGACCAAGCTGAAATTCAAACCCCAGACCAGGGCTCTCAGCCTTCTCCCTGTCCCCTGTGTCACACTGCAAGGCATTGGCTGGCAATGCAGATTTCTTCATTCTGCAATAATAGGCACTGCTCCACTGAGCAGCACGAGCTGGGGAGCTTGGTATGGCCCCTTCTGCACAGTAGGTGTGCTGTCCAGAGTGCCACCCCGTGGGTGCAAGGGCACACTAGCCACTAGTTCCTGGGCATTCCTGCTTCTCAGATGCCCACCAGACCGTGTAGTGTACTCACTAATGTGACCACAGTCTCCTGCCATTACGGACTGTGCTGCCTCAGGGGTTTGGGGCTTGTGCATAGGTGGTGATGGTGATGGCAGCACAGGGGACTGCATAGGGCTGTGGGGCCTGGACACACTGGTTGCACAGTGCAGTTCACTCCGCGCACCAAGGTGCTTGGCTCTACTTCCAGAAGCCCTGGGATGCCTCCCTCTGCAAACTGAAGCTTTCTTGGACAAGGTGAATCGTCGTCAGATTTTCACATTTTACTTTTTCATAAATGCGTGCCTAGGTAAACTTGAGAATCTTGGAAACAGCCATTCAGCCCACAGATATTCCTGGAGCCCCTCCCATGTGCCAAGCCCTGTGCCAGCCACCCGGGGGCATGGCAGAGATCAGAAGACACAGCTTCCCCCACCCCACCCCACTTCCCATGGGGGCTAGCAGGGTAGGGCCCTGCAGTTCTGCTTCCAAAGAAAGGGTCCTCTTTCCTGCCTCCTGCCTGGGGCCTTCAGACCTTCCCTAGCACTGGCTCACCTGCCATCTCACCTTTCCTTCTTCCCTACCCTCCGTTTAAAAATAGAAGCCAGCCATCAAAACCTGCATGGTCTCCAAAGTGCACTCTGCCCTCCTCAGAAATGCCAACAAGCTCAGTGTGGGCAGAGTTTTGTGTGTTCCTTTCCCTCTGGGCCCGGGCTGTCTCTGCAGCATTTCTGGCAGGCCCCGGTATGAGGAGCTCGGAATTCAGAACACTTGGCAGCAGGGAATGAGATCGCGGCCATTTGGAAAGGATTAGGAAGAAGTTACACGGAGTGTGGTTTGGGGTTTGTGTTTATCTCAACTGTAACTTTCCAGAAAGCTGGGACACCCAATTCCAATAAAAGCCTCCCCAAGTATTTTTGGGAGGCATTGTGATGGCGCTGGATTGTGTGGGTGGGAGTGGTTTTTCCCCAGTTTGTGCAGTGGGCTTAGTTACTGGGAGAACTTCTGTCCAATTTGTGAACCAACATGTGGTTCCCAAGGGATGTGCCCTGGGCAAATGGGGAAGGTAGCACTGCTGGGCTGAGGGAAACAATTCAGCAGGGCCTTCTTCGGCTAGGGACCAGGGCCTGTGGCCAAGGGCAGGCCAGACAGGGAATCAGTCGGTGGGAGAGCTGGGACCAGAAGCCTGGCTTCATTGTTCAGGACTGAACTCCTGCTACCACTGCTGGGGTGACGGGCTGAGGCTCAGAATCGGCTGGTGGTATTTCCCGCCAAAGATCTTGCAGGGCCCCAGGCAGGGTAGGAAAGGACTCAACAGAGCCATGGAGGCAACACCAGCGAGGGGAAGCCCCGCCAGCAGGAGCTGGCTGCCCGCTGCACCTCTACCAGCCGATGAGAGATCGTTAAGCCAGTGGCCCAGCAGAGGGGCCGGAGCCCAGCCTGCCCCTCCAGCTCCAGGGCAGAGGGAGAGGGAGGCGCAGGGAGATTCCTGGAGCCCAGCCTGGGCCCAGCTTTTTGCATTTAAAAAAAAAAAATTTTTATTACTATGTCTAGCAGTCCAAGGTTTTCAGTTACTCACACTCATTTATTCATTCCATCCATTCAACATACGTTGATTAATCACCTATTTTGTGCCAAGCATTCTGCTCCATGATTTACAGAAACTATCTCTTTGCTTTAATTATCTCCATCTATCTCCAGACACAGTGCCCCTTTATAGTAGCTGTTTGGTGCACAGCCATTATTAACTACAGCAGTGACAAACCCCACTAAGACAGAGCTCCTAGCCTGGAAGAAGAGGAAGGGAGAGTAATTTCTGACACCTACTACATGCTGGGTCCTGGGGCAGCTTCTGACATGGCTTGCATTATTTCCAGGGACACTGGCATAGAGACAAAGAGTTACCACCACAAGTCCAGGGGCAGAGGGACTTCACGGAAGGTCTCCGGCTAGTGGCCCCTTTTACGCTGGGCCTTGAGGACCAAGTTCCCTGGTAGAAGATGGAAAAAAAGGGGAGAACATCTCGGGTGGAAAGATCACCACAAGCCATTGGCCTAGAGGCTTACAGTGCCTGTTATTTGTGGGTGGGGTGATGGGAAGGGTTGGGGTGGAGTGGGGTTGGGGAGGGATGGCCAGAAGTTAAGAGCGGCTAGAGGCAGGGTGGGGGGTGGTACGTTGGCAGGTGCTTGGTTTCATGTGCTCCTGAAACATCTGGGAAGGTTTGCCTCCAGGACATGACCTTGAGCAGAATCTTCCATAAGGCAGCTGGCCCTCAGAAACGGAGCTGGCCCAGTCCCCAGACTTTGCTGGCTGGTGTGTGGACCTTCTGGTTATTTGGTTTTGTGTTCCTGCCTCTCTGTGTCCACTGCTGCTAGCCCAAGTGCAAGGCTGAGGGCCCTGAGATCCTGGGGTCCCCTCTCTGGGCAGGAGCTTGGCACTGAGTTCCGCACAGACTCCCAGAGTTCTGGTGAGCTCTGCACAAAGCACTGTGCTTGTCTGCCTTCTTTCATCTGCCTGGCAGCCTCCCTCACAGAGAGCAGTAGGTTGTAAAGGATGGAAAGCTAGCAGCCCTTGGTTCAGTGTAGCCACTGGGGCTGCAGGGAGCACAGCATTGCCAAATCTGAGTCCCTAAATTGTGCTTGAACCCTTGCTGATACTCCTCTTATTCTCTTCCTCCACCCCCACCACCCAGCAGACCCCAGAATGGGCTCTGATCCTTCCCCATCCTTGGTAATGCAGGGCTCAGGCAGAGAGGATGCTGGGTGGTCAGGGTCCTGAATGCTCTATGCTGCCAATGACTCACTTGTGTGACCCCAGGCAAGTCACTTGACCTCTCTGAGCCTATATCTTTGTCTGTGAAATGGGATAATAGCATCCTCTTTGGTGTTGTCAATAAACATGGCTGATAGCACAGTAAAGCGGCAAGCATGGCATATTTATGAGGGGGAACCATCAATGAGGCTTCAGCTGTCCTCTTGCTCCCCACAGCAAAGGCCCCAGTTGCTGGCAGGGTACAGTCTGAAGCGGGGAGATGCTGGCAGGCTCGGCAGCCTCCCCTGTCCTACCCTAGGAGTCTGACTGGGAATGCTTTCTCTGCCTGTCAGGGGAGCTGAGGTAGTCCCCTGGAGAAAGAATGTCGGTGCCATGGGGGCCTAATGACCTGGGGCACCACGCTGGCTCTGGCTCACAGTGGGGCCGTTCGCTGCAGCACCATCCTCCAAAGGCCTCCACCCACAGTCCTAGCACCAGGCCCACCTCAGAGAAGTGAGGCTGAGCCTGACTTCAGCTGGCGCTGGGCTCTGCCTGTCCCAGCTCCACGTCCTGCCCCGAAGCCTGGGACCTGCCAGGAGGGCCCAGCCCGTGAGGGTGGGCAGGGGGTGGGCTCGCCAGGCCTCTGTTCTGGGAGGGGGGAACAGAGAAGTGCCAGGGGAAACTGGTCTAACCACCACTCAGTCATTCATTTGATTTTTTTTTTAAAGATGAAAGAGCGCACACACGTGAAGCATTATTAAGACATTCTAGTTGAGGAACGAAAGAAAATGCATTTTAAAAAGCACCCTCCCAAGCCAGTTATGCAACAGTGCAGGACAACCACACGCCCCAGAGACAGTGACCAATGAGAGGGCAGCAGAGGCCCCGCTGCAGGGGTGGCTGAGGCCCAGAGGGCTGTGCACAGGGTGGTAGATGTGGCTGAGCTGAGGGGGATGAGTAGTGCCTCAGTTTCCCTCGTGCACAGTGAGGCAACGTGGGGCTTGCCAAAGGGGCCTGCCTAGCTCTGGGCAGCTGATGCCCCCCCCCCCACCCCGGCCAGGCACTCAGTGCACATGGCCTAGCTCGTTCAGTCCTTACAATAGCACCCTACAGGGCAGGAACCATCACTATCCTCACTTCCCAGAGGAGACCCAGGTGCGGGGAAGTACACGCACTCACCAGGAGCGCAGGGCTAGTAGGTGGCAGAACGGGGACTGGGGCTCCGGGTGGGCTGCAGAGCCGGTGTGTTCAGTCTCAACTACACTGCCTTGGGACAGTGGGAGCAGATCACCTTCCAAGACATGGGGACATCAGAGCTGGAAAGGACACCAGGGACTCTGGGTACTCGTTCCTTTTAGGAATGGAGAAACTGAGGCGCCGGGTGGTGATGAGTCCTGCCTTAAGCCACGCAGTCAGTGAGGGGCAATAGTGGGTCTCAGCTGCGGTCCCCTGATTCATCACTGCTCCTCTCCACCAGGCTAGTACAGGTGTGGCCTGGAGACCAATGATGGGGGTATCCCTAGGAGCTTGTTAGGAATGCAGAGTCTCAGTGTTCCCCAGACTTATGGGCCAGAAACCTGCATTTTGACAAGAGCTCAGGGATCCACATGCACTTTCTAGTTTGAGAAGCCCTGCTTTGTGCTGCTCTACTTTTCTGGTCTGCGCTGTTACTGTGAGTACAACAACATTGCATCCAGACACAGTACAAGCTGCAATTAGAAAATTCTGGAAGCTCCATCCCAGGCTCACGTGGGGGTGAGTCCTCTGGGATCTGGGGGAGGCGACAGAGCAGGTCCCCCTGAGCTTGGTCTTTCTTGGGCTCAGGTATACCAGTCACCACTGACCTGCTGCCCAGGTGAGAGCTTAACACTGAGCTGGGGGTTACCAAGCCCAGGGAAGAAATACAACTCAGGGTCCAGAGCATTGCTGCTGATGGCTAGCGGACGAGGCCTAGACTCCCGTGAGGAAAACCTAAGGCCTGGAGGCTGGCCTGCGAATGGCAGGTTCAGGATAGAATTTCCTGGGGCGGAGACTGGCAGCAGGGGTGGTGGCCAAGAGCTTGCACAGGGCTGAGGGCCAAGGAGCTTTGGTTCTTTCTGTGCTCTCTCCCTGCCCCTTCCTGTGCACTATGAAAGGTTCTTCCCAGTTCCATGGAAGGTCCTATGTCCCCACAGCCTCAAGACCCTCCGCCTCCCCACTCTTCCCTACAGAGAAATCCCGTCACTGTCCCTGAGTGCAGTGAGAGGTAGAGACGGCCCAGCATGCCCCCCGCCCCCCCCCCCCCTCAACCTGGTTGCTGGCTGGCAGCCCCTACCCCTGCCCTGGGTCCTGGGGAAGTCAGCGGAGCTAGGCAGAAGACTGGGACAGACTCCAGTTACTCCCTGTGGGAGTAACCGCAGGAACGCAGTGGCCTTTTGCTCTGTCTCTCGGTTCCTCTGAATCTGAGGCAGCCACGTAAGGGCAAGGAGAGTTCCACTGTAGCTGGCAGGGCTGGGGGCACCGAATCCATCTTCAAACACAGACCACCTTCAGATGGAGCGGGAGCTTTTCCCTGGAGGATGCCTCCAAGGCACCCGAGTTATTTGCTGTTCCTCTAGTGTCCTACTGTCCTCTCTACATGCTCTTCCCCTTTCTCCTTGGTGTAATGCTCCTCTGACTTGCTGTGTAGCCTCTCTCCCTCTCTGAACATTATGTGAAATGAGGAACAAGGCTAAATTAGCCCTCTTCAGGTGGGTCTTAGAGGAGCTCTAGGGCTCCTTGGAGAATCTGCGGGGGAGAGCATAGCATCTGAGGGTAGGCCTGCTGGGCAGGCCTCCAGCCCCTGCCTCTAATCAGAGGAGATTTGCTACTGTCTGTTTTCTATAATGGGATGCTTTTGGCTTTTTTTGGCAAGATGGTCTAAATGCTTGTGAGAAGTTCTGGAGGACTTTTATAGTACCGTCCAGCTGGAATCCCCTAGGAGGTAGATCTTTGATCCATGTGGCACAATTCTGGACCATTCCAGGCTGGCGCCCAGGCAGGGCTAAGGCGAAGGATGCTCCCCCTCAGCTGGCTTGGCGCAGGAGTGCAGGGGACAGGAGGGAAGAGGGTCCAGGTACTGGACCTCTCTCTCAGTCTTTAATGGCCTGGCAGCTACTCCCATCTGTTCTTTGTTCCTGCCCTTCTTCACTTACCCAAAACTTCCCAAAGGAAGCACCTCTCATGAAATCAGTGGAGACTGACAGTGTGAAAGCCACAGCCTTGTTCAAGGGGTGGCTCAGCCTCTGGGACTGAATGCAATCATGGGGAAAACAAAGTGGCCTGTTTCCGTGGAATAATCAGCTGGAAAACTGTCCAGTCTCTGCTAGGCCATGTAGAGGCTCAGCTTGGGGGAGACCAGAGAGTCCCTCACTCTGAAGGGGCTGGCCACCGAAACCAGGAAGACAGCAGTGTCTACTGACTCAGCAATTTCACCCCTGGGAATTCAACCTAAGGAGATATTACAGAAAGAAAAGGCCATCTGCATAAAGAAGATTGCTGTGGCATTACTCAAAATAGCCCTAAACAGGGAACTACCCAGCTTCCCAGCAATAGGGGTAGTAAATTATAGAACATCAACCAGATGGAATATTATGCACCCACTAAAATTAGCATGGGAAGGCAACGTGGAAGCATGGAAACAACACTGAGGATAAAACACTCACGAATGGGAACTGGCTCCACACAGACCAGAATTTTTTCTTTTCCCTACAAAAGGTGTGACAGAGAATGGCAGCTGTATCATGAGTGATTCGTTGTGTAGTTCACTAAAGAAATCATGATTGTCTCCCACATGCTGGGGCCAGGGCTGGGGGGCTGAGGATGGGGCGAGGCTGAGAATGCCTTTCCTGCTCTCCATCTAGCACCTCCCATCTAATCCTGAAGCTCTTCCCTAAACGTCCTTCAAAGTTGTCACAGCATCGTCTTTCAATAAGAAGTGGTCGGTAAGGGCAATATGGGAGGAGAGGTGCTCCTCTTCTTCCTGGGAATGTTCCTCAGCTCCCGGGATCTCACAGCCACCTCCGGCTGGATTACAGACATGTCAGGAAAAAACCAAATGTCAATGTGGTAGTGACATTTCAGTCTTATAATGTCTTAGTTTCCTTTGAAGCAAAAGCCGCTTTAAAAATCCATGTTAAAACGGAGGAAAAAAGTTAGGACTTGTTACTAATCTCATGGCTGAATAATTAGGTGTGCCTAATTCTGAAAGTAGCAGGCGAAATTATGCAGTGCCAAAGTGACACTTCTCATACCTACACCATCCCGTCTACAGCAGCGTGGTTTTGACTTTATAGCTTAAATACGCTGCCAGAAAACCTAATAAAAGGAAGCAAAAATATTTCTGTTTAGATCAGGCTGCCATTTGAGAAAGACTTTTAAATATGTTCTTCCCCATGTGTAAATCTGACAGTCCTTGCATAATTAAAACCCCAGTGGAGAGTTTCCTCTGAATCTTTTCAAAGTAAACCAGTAAAACATCTTTTAGGCTGTGAAATGATGGATTAATACTTGGCCGTCTCTGAGCAAGAACACTGCCTCCAAGAATATTGTTTGGGGTTAAAAGAACACAGGCCACCATCTCTATCTGTGGGAGTTCATGTAATCACAGGAGATGTAGGTAACGATGTGCCCAGGGGCACACACGCATCTATGATGAGTTCTGCTCATCTCGGATTTTGTTAAATGGAGGACCAGATAAACGAATGCACTCACATTAAAGCAAACTTGATTTCAACCCCTTAGGAACATGTCACATAGCATAAATGAAAGAAATAATAATGACCCAGGATTTCATTTCAGTGTGAGCCATCAAGATGAATGATTTAGACCGCAGAGTGGTGTTTTTTTGTTTTTTTTTGTTTTTTTTGTTTTTTTTTACTGCTGAACAATCATAGGCAGTGATTCCTGGATCTGTTCCATGTGGACACACATGTGTCTATGCCTAGCTTTGGGTATGGGACCCTGTTCCAGCTAAATGTCCATACAAAGAGTTTATGTTATCCTGATGTTCCATCTAACCCTAAATACACATGGTAACACCTGAACTTTTCTTCTATGTCTCCCTCTAGCTGAAGGCCCATTCCTGCCCCTTCTTCCCCTTCCCTACATGTGTGCATGCATGCATAAACACACGCACACATGTGCATACACACACACACACACACCCCAACCCCGGGGCAACAAAAGGCAGAAAGTAAGTGGTTTCTATCTTATACCATTCTGATAAACATCACAATGTCTCCTACTCGCTAACACCTTTGCCTCGCTAGCACTCGCTTGCCTTCTCAGTTTAGACCTGCCAGATGGTTCTAGTCTGTCTGACTTCTAAGATATGTTTGATCCTTCATGCTTTCTCTGGACTTAATCAGTTGTTGGCCTGACCAACAGACAAGACCTCCTGCTCAGCCCTGCCCTGCTGTCAGACCCACACACACCCACACCCATTATTAAATACTTCAGTCTCAAACAAGGATTTGCCCACCAATTATATGCATGAATTTGGTAGACTGAACACTGCATAACATGGATTCTGCACCCAGCTGAACATATAATTAACTGTGACCTGAAACAAGTTCCTTAACACTCTGCACCACATGGTATTGGACTGAAGGTCTCCTCCTTGTTCTAGTCCTCTTTAGTGAAAATAGCCAGGATATGCCACCCATAAACAGTGTGATCCATCTCTTGTTGGAATATACTTTAACCTGTGTCTCATAGGATAAGCTTTAACTTTTCAAAAGCTAGCACCAGGTCTGACATACACAATATATCATATTTATAGAATAAACAAAAGAAGGTTTTTTTAAAAAAAAATCTAAAATCTAGATGCATCATTTAGCAGGGTCCATACAAACACAAAAAAGAAATGTCCACACTGCAGCATGGACCATATACACCATGATCTTCAATGATCAGATAAAGTGCATGCGAATTTCTCACCGGATAAGGTGACAGGCATACAATCCTTTTGGACTGAGCTTTGGCTCCCTGAGCTGCTAAATCCATAAAAGCACCAACACTAACAATAATTGTCTCTGAAGACTCAGAGCATTTAAGGGAAAGAAACTATGTAAGCAGAAGAGAAACTGACGTATATCCGTCTTTAGTTAAATCTCATCAAAGTATATTTTGCAAGAGAAGGGTGAAGTGACAACTATGCTACTTCGGGATTCAGCAGAACTTATCTAACGGACAGAAGTGACTGAGTTGAACCACCGGCTCAGACCACTAGAGAAGGTGGATAACTGACAGCGATGCTGCTGCTCACTTGGCTGTCCTGGCATCCCTGCAGAGGTCTAGTTCGATGCTAAGCCGTCCACAGCCTAGTTCTGGTCCCTGAGTGCAGCTCCCCTGAGAGCTACATGTCTCCCTGCAGCAGATTTTGGAAACAGTGTGCTGGGTCATTCGTAACACAGCCACATGCTTGAGTGTAGCCCTCCTACACTGCTTGCCTACATCTGAAAACACAAATCTAGAAAGAGAACATAGCTCCTTTCTGCTTGACTAAAGAACAGCCAATCCTGCCAGTACATTAAAGACTGGGGCTTGGAACAATTTGCTAACACACAGACTTGATTTTGTGCAAAGACTGAGAGGAGCTTTAGGAGCTGTGGCTGGGCAGTGAATGAAGAAATTGATGAGAGTGCCATCCGAGAGGCGCTGAGACCACAGGTCATTGGCATGGGGCCCAATTCTCGTGGACTCACTGCCTGTAGGGGAAGAGGACGCTGCTAACACCCTTCCCTTTAGCCTGTGAGTTTCATTAGGAAGCTAAAGCCAGAGCATGCAAATGGGAGAGAAATGCTGTCACCGCCCATTATGTGCACAGGTGTGCCTCTAGGTGCAGGAAAGCAAAAGGGTGTGTTTACAAGAGGAAGAACAGAAATCCATAATGAGCTATGAATGCATGATGTCATCCTCTAGGACTAAGCATCCTTAGTACTTTTAAAGCACTTAAAAAAAAAAAAAAACTCTAGTTGCTATAGCAACTTGATGCAGCTCTTAAAAGGGGATTTTTTTCCAGGGGGTCATTTTATATCTTCAATCACCATAACAACATGATATAGCTTTTAAAGTGTATTTTTATCCATTTGTGTGTGCTTTGGGCTTGGGCCATATTTGCCTTTTCTACTTAAAATAATCAGATCAAGCATGACACACGAAAAATCATTGAAGGAAAGGAAGCCCTTTCGTAGACTATACATATACACTCAGAGACACATCTCTAGCTGCTCATATCCTGCACATGCATGAAGTCTTTCTCTGTCTCCCAGCAGCCATCTGCGATGGCTTACACTGGCCAGTTAGTCTGTGCCTGTCTCTGAGCTGGCATACCAAACTAGCCCAGAACCTACCCTCGGAAGTTGTGTCCATACAATCCCCCACTTCTCAGCCCAGTGGATCCAGCCCCCTCCTCCAAAACTACCACCAGGAGATGTTGCCTTGGGGTGACTAGTGATATGGCCAGCCCAATGCCTTCTTCCACCCTGAGACTCAAAGCAGGAGCAGATGGGACACACAAAATCTCACCAAAGTGGAAATCCTGTGTTTATTCTGCACTCTGTAGTAGCTGGGGAGGAGGTCTGTTCACATGACACCCAGGGTCCAGGGAAAGGGAGGGCGGGGAAAGTGGATGACAGAAGAAGACAGACTTGGAAGGGGTGGAGTGGGGAGCAATCAGTGGTTCCAGATTCTCTTCGGGAGAGGTTCAGAGAAAGGGTAAAAGTGGGAGAAGTGGGGGGACTTACTAAAAGAGTACTTACACAGCATGTTGTGTATGGTTGTGAAACCGTGAGCTGCTTGTACCAAAAATAAGGAAAAGGGATAATAAAAAGTATAGAGAAACCAGCCCCCTCCCCCACCCCACCCAGCTACCCCCTTGTGCCACTATTGGTTGGAAAAGATGGCAGGGTAACAGGAGAGGTCAAGAAATTGGAGAAGCCGTGAAGAGGGTGGAAGGAGAAGGGGACGGCGGGGAGCAGAATGAGAGCGCTGAAGTCCTGGCCCCCCCAAGTCAGACCGGCTTTTCTTTGGAGGAGGTGAGGTGTAAACCGTAGGAGAAGCGGGTGGGAAGGAGATCAAGGAAGGTGGTCGCCCTCCCCAGGGTAAAGGGCTGGAGGATACTGAAGGAAAACGCGTGGCGAAAGAAAGGAAGGAGAAAGAAAAACGCTGTGAGTGGAGGTAAAAGGGCTTCTCAAATCACCTGGATGAGGAAACAGACCCAGGGGGCGCGAGAAACGGAACGAAACAGCAGGCCCTGACGCTTGTTCTCTTTAGAAGAGAAAACTGAGGCGCACAGAGAGGTTAAAAGTCATCGAGCTGGTAAGTGCTGGAGCGCGCGGGCGGCCGCGGGTCAGCCCAGCGCCTGGGTGAGGGTGCTCCCCATTAGGCACACTGCCTGCGAGTCAAGTCTGGGTGAGGACCAGAGACTGGCCTCTCCGGGCACTTCCCGCGCGGACAGCCGGTTAAGAAAGAGAAGGGTCAGGAGGAGGGGGACGGGCGGAGAGGTGAGGGCAAGACGAAAGCAGGCGGTGGGTTGATAGAAGGTAAGTGGGGGAGCCGAGAGACGCGGACCAGCCTCGGAGCCGTGGAAAGGGCGGCAGGTATAAGGCACGGAGAGGAAAAGACGCGCGCGGAGCGCGCCGCTCACCTATGGTCGATACCACGGTGCCCACGAAGTAGAAGGCGCCGGGGAAGTCCCAGCGCGGGCGCAGCGCGTCGGCTCGGACGCCGGCGGCCAGCGCGGCCTCGTAGTGCCGGAGGAAGGCGCGCAGCTCCGGCTCGGCCACGCCGTGCGCTGCGCTGAAGTTGCGCAGCGTGGCGCCCCAGCGCGCCCGCGCCTCCGCCTCGCCCGGGCTCTCGAGCGCGGAGAAGACAGTGGCGCCTGCCACCAGGTAGAGGCCGATGAGCGCCGCCAGCAGCACGAAGCGACCCGTGTCCTCGTTGAGGTGCGAGCGGCGGCAGCAGCAGCAGCAGCAGGAGGGGCGCGGCAGGCGGCGGCGGCAGCGGCGGGGCGGGGGCCGGGGGCTGCGGGAGGACATGGTCCGGAGCTCAGCCCCGGGGCCGGGGCGGCTCTCGGGGCCCGGGCCGCGACATCCCCCCCGCGGGAGCAGAAGCGTGAGGATGGTGGCCAGGGGTCGGGGGCCGCCGCGGAGCCCCTTGCCGCCTCCCCCAGAGCCCGGACGGCGGGGCGCCTCGCCTCCGCCTCTGCCTCCTTGGCGCTCAGGCCGCACACGGGTCCCGAGGCCCTTCGAGCGCCCGGGCTGGGACGCTCCTCTCCGCGCCCCGACGCCTCGTCGGCTCCCGCGGCTCCTCACCCGCGACCCTCGGGTGCAGGGGTCTGAAGCTAGGCCCCTGCCGCCCTATGGCCGGCGTCCGCGGGGCCCCGGGCCTCATACTCCTCTCCAGACAGGCCGCGGGCTGCGGGCGGGGCGGGCAGGGGAGCCCGGGAGTCTTAAGACTGGGACGCTGCAGCAGGGCACGAAGAAAGCCCCCGGGGGCGTCCCATGAGGCTTTCCCCCTCTCTGCGGCTCGCAGGCGCAGGCTGCGCTGGCAGTCCGCTCCCACCCCCGAGCCTGAGCTGGCGGCGTCGGCTTCGCAGCCTCAGAACAGAGCCGAGTCCCGGGAAGCGCTCCCTTTCCAGCTCCAGCCGGAGAGCCGCCCGGCACGGAGAGGCGGAGTCACCGGCGCCCGGGGCGGGGTGTTGGGCGGCGTGGGGAGGGGGGGAGATAAGGATGGGAAGAAAGGGGTGGGGAGTTGGGCTGCTGCGACGCCTCCCGGCCGTTCTGGAGGCACTAAATGCGGGGCACGGAAGCAGGTGTCCGGACTGCGGTGCTGGCTGCCACCCTGCCAGGGAACCCCGTCCGGCCCGTCCCTGAGCTTCGGCTCCGGAATCCCTTTCTTATGTCCAAGCTGCCGCCAAACTTTGCTCAACTTGAAGGTGCCTTGCGGTCTTAGGGGTTGGGGGCCACACGACGCGAATCTTCCAACACCTGGTTCTCGGGCTGCAGTCCGAAGTTTAAGTTCCCTCTTGCTCGCTTCTTCCTGGATCCTTCCGCAGCGCTAGGTTTCTGATGGTTCCTTTGGAGAAATGATCCCGTATGGGAAGGAATGGGGATGGGGTCACTCGGCTCCGGGCGACCTGGGAATGAGGGCGTCTCCTCCCCTCCCAACCGAGCTGGCGGCCGGCGTCAGCACCGCGGACAGCGCATCGGTGCTGCAGCTCGGGGGCGGGCCGCGCTAGGGCTGCGGGGGCCTGCAGCGCGGGGCGAGGCCCGTCACCGTGCTGCGCGGTGCTCCCCAAACCCTGTTTCCTTTTCTCCTTCCTCTATGCCCTTCCCCCCAGTCGGCGGCAGGTACAGTCGCTGAGCAGCGTGTTGACAGGGCGAGGACGCTGCGGAACAGAAAGAGGGGAGGAGTCAATTGCGAGTAGGGGAACGAGGTGTCACCGGAGGAAGAAGCGTCCAGACCCACCCTGCTCCTGGGTCTTCTTTCGCCACCCTAGCTCCCTGACTTCTCCAGCCCGGGGTGGGGGAGCCTGGATAGGAACCTGGTTGAGCAGGGTTGGTAGAAGAGGTGCAGGGGAAGCTCGCTAGCGGGCTCCCCCCGAGGCCGGCGTGGGGGGCGGAGGAAAGGGTGTGTGGTTGAGAGCGGCGGGGGCGGGGAATCGTCGCCCCCTCGTCCCGCAGCGACCGCAAACAGCCGGTGCTCCGCGCTACCTTGGGAGGTGGGAGCTTATCCGCACAAGAGTCGGGAAGGGTCTGGGTCACAAAGTTCTCTGGTGAGGAACGCCCTCCGTACGGACGGAAGATCATTCCCTTAGGGCAGCCAGCCCCTTCTCTGTCTGCCACCTTTCCATGATGATGATGATGATGAGACTACGCAGATAACAGAAAACAAAAACAATGGTGGTGACTGTGTTTAGACACCCCAGGTGGGTGAACTGTAGCAAAATTAGAACTATCTTTCCACCCCATTTCCCAGCTTGTCTGGCCTCCACACTAGAAAACACTCAACCTAAGGTCAACCTGAAGTGGTGGCAGCATAGTCAGTCCCCTTAAGAGTCCGGGTGCTCAAAATGGTTCCTGAAAGAGCCTCCACTACTCTTTGGGCATTTTCCAGCTTAGAAACTAGGTACCTCTGAACCCATGCCCCCGTTTGGAGACTGGGGTGGTGTGGGGCAGGGTGGGGAGCAGGAGAGCTATTAGAAAGCAAAAAGGGGGGCACCTGGGTGGCTCAGTGGGTTAAGCCGCTGCCTTCAGCTCAGGTCATGATCCCAGGATCCTGGGATCGAGTCCTGAATTGGGCTCTCTGCTCAGCAGAGAGCCTGCTTCCCCCCCCCCCACCCTCTCTGCCTGTCTCTCTGCCTGCTTGTGATCTCTCTATCAAATAAATAAATAAAATCTTCAAAAAGAAAGAAAGAAAGCAAGAAAGCAGGCAAATAGGGATGAGTTGGGGCATTGGTTTTCTTAAACCAGGCACATTGAGACTTGGATCTTCCTAGAAATGCTGTTCAGGTTTGTAGATAGAGCCAGCTGCCCTCTCCTATACGTTAGGAGAGACAGATGAGAAGAAACTTCATCACCATGGTCAGAACTACGATTTCTGGCGGTGAGTGGCATATGTCAGGTTTTGCAGTGATCTTCTTAGAAAGGGGCAGGGAAACCTTTGCATGAGGGGAAGAATATTCATACTGGGAGCTTTAAACAAACACAAATTATTGCCATTGCACAATATTGCTATTATTTGCAAAATGCACTTCAATTATTTATTCCCCAAGTCTTTGTCCCTCTTGAGCTTTACAAAAGTGCTGTTGCCCCAACTTCTCTATTTCCTGCAATGCTCCCATCTCTACAAGTTCCTGTAGGCAGGAAGGATAGCCCAGCCATGGACCTTTGGAGCTGGATTCCACCTGACTGGTCAGTCCTGACAGAAACCCTGAGAAGTGTCATTCCAGGAGTTGGCACTGGAAGCCTCCAGATGCAGCTGAAGGACACTGCCAGACCTCTCAGTGTCTTTCTTTACCCAGACTCTCAGAGCAGGGACAGTGTTGTGCTGCAGTGTTCTGTGCCTCTGGACCAGCTCCTTGCCCAGTTGGCAGAGGGCCTGCCTTGTCCTCCAGCTTGTTATTCTAGCTTGATTAGCAGCAAACCCCTGGCATCAATCTCAACTCTGAATGATCTAATCAATTTATATAATAGGAAAATGATGAGTTCCCTGCACATAGGCATGGAGTGCTTTAGGGGACCAGCCCCATGATGAATGCCACTTTTGCCCACTGAATCAATATTTAAGTCACTGATTTCCAGCTGGCTATCCTCAAAGCCTTTACTTTGGCCCTGAATTGCTGCAGGAGCCTCCTAGGGATGAAGGCTTGCTATCTCAGATGCCTCCCTTTTTAGCCCCATCCAGCTTGCATCTGCCAGTCATTGCTGTGATCATGCCATTTGATCTGATCATGTGACTAATGTCCCTAGATCACAGTCTTCCATGGCTTCCCCCAGCTGTAAAAACTTAGTCTTTAAACCCTCGGGGCTGCCATTAAAAGCCCTTGCTGATGTGATTCCCAGAAAATCATTCCAGCCTCACCTTCTGCTATGCCCTGCTTATCCATACTCAGCCCAATCATCAGGCCTTTGCTTGGCCCCTGCTGGAGTGCTATCTTCTTTCTCATCCTCTCCAGCTCTTCATATATACAGCTCAACTCAGGTTAGAACTTTTTTCCAGAAGACTTTTCCTTTGTAGGGTATTTTGATCCAATCACTTTGATGCCATCATTTCAATCCTAAGGATCATTTGATTCTGCTGTGTCCTTGAGAACTTCAGATAAAACACCTGAGCAGGTACAGGTCTTTACTTTTTCTGTGTCTCTCTTTTTTATAAGAGAAAATGGCAGGAGCATTAACTAGGAAAATTAGGGAATGTCAACCCAACTGGCAATTCTACCCCCATGCATATACCCAAATTAATGGGAAGATATATCCACACAAAAGCTTGTCCATGAATGTTCATAGCAGCATTTATCAATAATAGCCAAAAAGTGGAAATAACCCATCAAATTCACAAGTCTCCATCAACTTATGAATGATAAATACAATCGGGTATATCTATACAATGACATATTCAACAATAAAAAGAAATAGAGTACTAACACATGCTACAACATGAATGAATCTTGAAATATTACACTAAGTAAAGAAGCCAGTCACTAAAAGATGACCTATTGTATGATTTTATCTGTAAGAAATGTGCAGAATTGGAAAATCCACATAGATATAAGTAATTTAGTGGTTGCTTAGGGCTAAGGAATTGAGAAATGGGAGTGACTGCTAATGGGTATGGAAGTTTCTTTGAGGATGATAAAAATACTCTAAAATTGTGGCAATGATTACACAGTTCTGCAAATATACTAAAAACCACCAAATTATATATTTTAAATGAATGAATTATATGATATAGGAATTATATCTCAAGAAAGCTATTAAAAATACAAATACAATTAGTTGATCAATTGTTTTATTGAAAAAACGGAAACAAAAAAATTGATCCCAAGGACAATGATTTCTTTAAAATAAAAAATGGGAAAAATTGGGGAAAGTTTAGCTGTGGTAAAGAGAAAATTGATTATGAAATTAACTTGAATAAAATAATTTTGATCCAGAAAATACTTTCTCTTAAAAATTAATCTCTCTTGGTAAAATTCTCATGAAAAAATCTGCATTCCAAGTAGCAAATTCAGAATCTCCTGGGTGCCTCCAAAACTCTTTGATCTTTCTGATCTCAGAACTCCTCTATTATTTATTACTCACAATTAGTTGTGTAACAAGATATAAATAAATTTAATGTATGTATATATAAAGTCTGGGTCTGGAGAAGCTGATCGTCTCTGTCATGTCAAGGGTCACTTGAGTTCTATAATGGCAGAAACCCTCCTCGCTCGTTCTCCCGGAATTAGGAAAAAGGAAGATCTTTTATGTTTTATGTGATCTGGCAAACATTTCCTCACACCATGTTTTACAGAGCTGGTGGCTGAGGAGGGCAAAACCAATTCCACCCAGGACCCTCTGGGATGGAAAGAAAAGATGTCTGGTTTGACTTCCCTGAATCTGAGGTGAAAGAGCCATGCTGGGGAAAGGTATAGAGGGCAGTGTCTAACCACAGCCCAGGATCTGGGAAAAAGTCCCTTTGAAATGAAATTATTCTGAGGATGAGGAGTCAGAATGAAGGCTAGGCTCAGACAACTGTCTAAATGCTTTGGTAGCAGAGGGTGTAACTGATGCCAGATTTCCCCTAGGCACATCTCCCTCATACTCTGTAGGATCTGAGGACCAGAGTTGGTTGAGCCTGGACTTATGACCTGAGAGGAGAGTATCCTTGGTGCTCAAGGTAGCTCCTCACGGTGAAGTGCGTCTAAGCAGTGATAGATAAGCAATGCTGCAGATGGTACAGAGGTGCTTACAATAACAGGATTGATCATGTTCCTTTTCTTTCCACTTGGCATTTGGGGGAGGGGTTCCTTTTGGACTGAATAAGCCTCTATTCTTACTGTTCCTTTGTCTAGATTTTCTATCCATTATTTAAGGTGGGTATTTAGAGGTACCTGGGTGGCTCAATCAGTTAAGAGTCTGCCTTCAGCTCACGTCATGATCTCAGGGGGGGGTCTCTGCTCAGCAGGGAGTCTGCTTCTTCTCCCTCTGTGCTCCCCACTCATGTTCTCTCTCTTTCTCTCTCTCTCTCAAATAAATAAAAAAGTGAGTATGTAAGTCTTCAGCTATTATCATAAAACTCAATTTCCCCTTCAAATCTGTCAGTGTTTGCTTTGTTTTGGGGCTCTGTTACTTGGTCCATATATGTTTATTATAGCTTCTTGATGGATTTACCTTTTTTTCAATATGTAATATCCTCTTTTGGTCTGTCATAACAATTTTTTTAAAAATATTTTTTTATTTATTTACGTGACAAACAGAGATCACAAGTAGGCAGAGAGGCAGGCAGAGAGAGAGGAGGAAGCTGGCTTCCCGCTGAGCAGAGAGCCTGATGCGGGGCTCGATCGCAGGATCCTGAGATCATGACCCGAGCTGAAGGCAGAGGCTTTAACCCACTGAGCCACCCACGTGCCCCTGTCATAACAATTTTTAATTTAAAGTCCATTTTGGGATGCCTGGGTGTCTCAATGCATTAAACATCTGCCTTTGGTTCAGACCTTGATCCCAGGGTTCTGATATTGAGTCCCACATCAGGCTCCTTGCTCAGCAGGGAGTCTGCTTCTCCCTCAGCCTGCTGCTCCCTCTCTGATAAATAAACACATAAAATCTTTTTTAAAAATTAAAGCTTTTTTATCTGAAGAAGACATCCAAGTGGCCAACAGATGCATGAAAAATGCTCCACATCATTTGGCATCAGGGAAATACAAATCAGAACTACAATGAGATACCACCTCATACCAGTCAGAATGGCTAAAATTAACCAGTCAGGAAATGACAGATGTTGGCGAGGATGCGGAGAAAGGGGAACCCTCCTACACTGTTGGTGGGACTGCAAGCTGGTGCAGCCACTCTGGAAAACAGTATGAAGGTTCTTCAAAATAGAGCTACCCTACTACCTAGCAATTGCACTACTGTGTTTACCCCAAAGATACAAATGTAGTGATATGAAGGGGCACCTGCACCCCAGTATTTATAACAGCAATCTTCACAGTAGCCAAACTACGGAAAGAGCCCAGCAGTCCATTGATAGATGAATGGATAAAGAAGATGTGGTATGTGTCTATACAGACACACAGACACACACACAATGGAATATTATACAGCCATCAAAAGTGAAATCTTGCCATTTGCAATGATGTGATTGGAACTAGAGGGCATTATGCTAAACAAAATAAGTCAGTCAGAGAAAGACAATTATCATATGATCTCCTTGATATGTGGAATTAAAGAAACAAAACAGAGGATCCTAGGGGAAGAGAGGAAAAAATAAAACAAGATAAAACCAGAGAGGGAGACAAACCATAAGAGACTCTTAATCATAGGAAACAAACTGAGGGTTGCTGGAGGCAGGTGAGGGGGTGGGAGGAGTGGAGGAATGGGGTAAGTTGATGATGGACATTAAGGAGGGCATGGGATTTAATGAGAAATAAGTATTATATAAGACTGATGAGTCACAGGCCTGTACCTCTGAAACCAATAATACATTTTATGTTAATTAATTGAATGTAAATAAAAAATGTTTTTTTAAAAAATGAAGTCTGTTTTATATGACATTTAGCCACTCCAACTCTCTTTTTGTTACTATTTATTTTTTTTTTATTTTTTTTAAGATTTTTTCTTTTATTTATCTGACAGAGATCACAAGTAGGCAGAGAGGCAGGCAGAGAGAGAGGAGGAAGCAGGCTCCCTGCAGCGCAGAGAGCCCGATGTGGGGCTCGATCCCAGGACCCTGGGATCATGACCTGAGCCGAAGGCAGAGGCTTAACCCACTGAGCTACCCAGGTGCCCCTGTTACTATTTAAATAGAATGTCTTTTTCCACCCACTTAATTTCATTTAAAAAAACTTTTTTTTTTTTTTTTTTAATTTTTGAGAGAAAGAGTGTACACTATTGGGCGAAGGAGCAGATGGAGAGGGAGAGAAATCCTCAAGCGGACTCCCCACTGAGAGCAGAGCCTGATGTGGGATTCAGTCCCAGGACTCTGAGATCAGGACCCGAGCTAAAACCAAGGGTCAGATGCTTAATCTACTAAACCACTCAGGTGTCCCATCACCCATTTATTTTCAATCCATTTCTGTCTTTGGATCTTAAGTGAGTCTCTTGTAGATAATATATAGTTTGTACATGAGATTTCTAGTTGAGCTTGTTAAGAATGTTTATGATTGTTCTGCTGCTTCGTGATATATTCCCAAATAATCAATGAATAGACATTTACTGAGAACCTGTCAAGTACAAAACTATGTGATGTAAGTGTGGAACCAATGAAGGGCTCGATCTCATGACACTGAGATCATGACCTGAGCCAAAATCCAGAGTTAGGTGCTTAACTGACTAAGCCAGCCAGGTGCTCCTGTCTTGTCATCTTTTTTTTTTTTTTTGAGATGTTATTTATTTATTTGACAGACAGAGATCACCAGTAGGCAGAGAGACTGGCAGAGAGAGAAAGAAGCAGGCTCCCCGTGGAGCAGAGAGCCTGATGTGGGGCTCAATCCCAGGACCCTGGGATCATGACTTGAGCTGAAGGCAGAGGCTTTAACCCACTGAGCCACCCAGGTGCCCCATCTTTTTTTTTTTTTTAAGGATTTTATTTATTTATTTGACAGAGCTCACAAATAGGCAGAGAGTCAGGCAGAAAGAGAGAGGTGGAAGCAGGCTCCCCGTGGAGCAGAGAGCCTGATGTGGGGCTCAATCCCAGGACCCTGAGATCATGACCTGAGCCGAAGGCAGAGGCTTTAACACACTGAGCCACCCAGGCACCCTTGTCCTGTCATCTTTATGTCAGCATGATGCTCAAGGATTAATGAAGCCACTGATGCCTATCTGGTTACAAGGAGCTTGGAAATGAAGCCCAGAATCCTAGAGTGAGGAGTTGGGAGTTGCCACCAGGCCACTAGGGACCACTCCTTGCCTCCTAATTCTCTTGTCCATCCAGAAGTCTGTGCGTTCCTTGTCTAAACATCTCTGTGGGCCCTCTCTTTCCATTCCAAATCACTTCTTAATTTTTAAGTGTCTATTTCAACTTTTATTTAAAAATCTGGCCCAGATTTTTAAATTCTGTAGGTAAGACCCTATGTGTACTGATTTGTCCCAAGTGGATTTTGACATATTTTTAAAGACTGTATACATAGGCCAGTTTCAGACCGCCATAGCTGGTGGATACCGCAGGTTCCCTGGCAGCTCATCTCTCCTCTCTTGGGGTCCGAGATGATGGACCAGAAGACACTCTGCTCCTTCTTCTCCCCAAGTCCTGCCAGGAAGCCACATGCCCACAGTCCCAAGCTGTCCCATCCTCAGACTGGCCTGGCAGGCAGTAGCTGAGGAGAGCAGGGATGAGGCGGCCAGCCGCTCCAAGAAGGCCCCGGCAGGGCAGGAGAACCCTAGCACATTGTCCTCCTCGCCGCTGAGCCCCGGGCAGTTGGTCCACGTCCAGAGGAACAAGGCTACCCTGCTCAGACTTGCCGCATGCAGCATACCCGTGGATTTCCCTGACAGTTGGAACATGTCACTGAGTGCAGAGTCAGGAAAACCATATTTCATAAAGCTAATGGGATTTGCTGCAGAGGAAAGAAAACATTGCATTGTTTATCTACCCGCATACCAAGTCTTTCTGTTGCCCCAGATGTGTTGTGTGCCCTAAAACAGATGAAGTTTGTCACCCTGGGACAGGATCCGTCTGGTGGACCCATCTAAGCCCATGAGCTCTGCTTTAGGGTTTGAAGACCTGTTCCACTGCCGCCAAGTTTAGAAAACATTTACAAAAAGCTAAGGACATAGATGGTTTTGTTCATCCTGTTCACAGAGATTTATCTGGGTGGGCCAAGCAAGGTGTTCTTTTACTCAACACTGTCCTCATAGTCCAAGCACATCAGGCTAGTTCTCATAAGGAGAGAGGAAGGGAGCAATTTACTGATGCAGTTGTGTCCTGACTAAGTCAGAACTCCATTGGCCCCTGTCTTCTTGCTCTGGGGCTCTTACTCTCAGAAGAAAGGCAGTGCCATTCTTAGGAAGCCCCACTATGTGCTACAGGCTGTGTAAGCCCACCCCCCTATCCCCTGACCCCCCACCCTGCTGTCGCTGTGGGCGTGGGGAGGGGACAGAGGGTTCTTCGGATGTAGACATTTCTCTCAAACAAATGCACTGCTGTAGAAGGCTGGTAAGGAGCCCATCAACTGGAAGGATCCGTGACCCTGAGCTGGAGGACTGTCTCTGAGCAGTTTTCTAGAAGCTGCTATCCAAGTATTTGCCAAGAGTAGCAGCTTGATCCAGACAGAAGCACGAAAGGTTCTACCCTGGGACCATATGGCTGTCTTTGCAACATGGCTTTGGCCTAAAACCTGAGGTCACAGTATATGGAAGAGAGTGGAGGTCAAATAGTCATGAGACTTTTCCCATCACCTTTATGGTAAAGGGGAAAGGGGACAGAAGCACCTCTTTGGTACAGCCGGCTGCTACTTGTTTTTACCTGGCAGGTTAGACTTGAGGTTGTAAGGTGTCAGGTATGTTTATCTAGAAGGCCTCCCCTCCCTTTGTCCTGGCTGACATTCCAGTTATTGGCTTCCTGGGTCCTTGCCCCAGCCCTCGGACCCCTCCTTGAAGGACACAGGAGAACAATTTGCAAGTGCCTAGAAATTTAGGGATGAAAATTCCTGAGGACTGAACCTCTGTGTGAGCCTTCACAGACAGTCAGAGGGAAGTGAACTGGGGCTTGTTTTTACAGTTATCCTCTGGGTGTTCCTAGGAGTGAGCAGCGGAAGTTGAACTGGAAGAAAGAGAAAGGGGAATTTTTTTATTTTATTTTTTTTAAGTGTGGAAATGCTTTCCTCTGAGGTGTATCCTGAGTTGGAGTTTTTAACACAGCACAGACTGCCAAAGGCTGTTTTTTATGGACTGAAATCACATGGGGATTTTTTTTTTCCCTGCAACACTGGTGAATTTCGCTGTTTTAAAAATACTTATGCATATATATATATATATATACATACATATATATATGTATATATATATATATATCCTTTGTTGGGGAGACAATTTTTGTTAGGTCTGTACCTTCATCCAAGATCCTATTAGAGGTACTGTTGATGTGTTAGCCAGGGAAAGAGTTAACCCTGAGTGAGTTTGGGAATAAAAGGTTGTTGGTTTCCAAAGGGAAAAAAAAAAACCAAAAGACTGTATAAATACAGTGTAATTAATATAGAATAATTGAAAAGTTCAAGGGACCTGGGTGGCTCAGGGGATTAAACATCTATTTTTGGCTCATGTCATGGTCCAGGGTCCTGGGATCGAGTCCTGTATCAGATCAGGCTCCTTGCTCAGCGATGAGTCTGCTTCTACCTCTGCCTGCTGCTCCCCCTGCTTGCGCTCTTTCTCTAACAAATAAAAAATTAAAATCTTAAAAAAAGAAAGAAAAATTCAGTAAAGCAAAAAAGACAACAAAAACCACCTCAAATTCTATCCCATAGTGTTACTGTTGTTAATCATTTTTTCCTTCTTTTCTTTTTTTAAAGTAATCTGTGCACTCAATGTGGGGCTCAAACTCATGATCCTGAGATCCAGAGTCACATGCTCTACCAACTGAACCAGCCAGGTGCCTCTGGTATTAATTATCTTAATGATTCCACTGCCCGGTTGACTGGCTCACTCTACCTAGCTATCTACACATATTTAATTTCACAAAGATGATGGGATATTTTACATTATAGGTTGTCTAAAATTTTTCCAATTAAATCTCCCCCCAATATATCAATTGAAACATTTGTTGAGCACCTACTATGTGCCAAGAACAACTGTCCCAGGTACCTGGGACATGGAGCTTATCTAACTTTCAAATCTGTATCTCTACTTATATCTATCTATCTATTGAATGTCATTTATTGACATTGTGCCCTTCCAAATGAAGTTTCAGCTGAATTTCATATTGGCAGGTCTTCCTGAATTTTTTAGGTTCCCCCTCTTCCCTTCCTTTGTCTTTTTTCATTACTTTTTCCTTCTCCATTAAAATATCAGTAAATGTGTGGTTTGGCTTCTCAATGAGACTACTAGTTCCTATTCAAATCCATTCTTCACCTCTTTTTCACTAGTAATTTGTTTTAAATTAACATTTTCTTGGCACTGTGTTTCTAAATGCTTTAGAAAGGTTAATACTTTTAGTCCTCACAACAACCCTATAAAGTAGGTATTATTATCGTCCCCATTTTACAATTGATAAAATTGAGGCACAGAGGTTAGCTGCTTTGTGCAACATTACACAACTAGCAAATTGCAGAGCTGGAATTTGAACCCACGCAGCGGGGCTCCAGAGTCCATCCAACAAATAGAGTCCACGGGGCTTTGGGGTTAGTGGGGCAGGCAACAGCACAAACATGCAATTTTGAGTGAAACATTCATGATGGAGGATACAGCTCACCAAGGTAAATCTGTATTAATAGGATGTCACAAGAGGTGAATTTGTGATTGTAAAAGGCTTTCTGTTGTGTAATTTGCTTTCTTCCCCGCAGAGAGGGAACAGTCTGTAAGGACTGTTTCTATATGTTTGTGAATGGACCAGGTAGGTTGCTTAAAGGGTTAAGAGCCAGCAGGGAGCAGAGTGATGCTAAGTAGGCTGAGCAGAGCGGAGGCAGAGAGGTCAACCTTGTTTTCTAGCTCCTAGCCTCTCCATCCTACCAGGCATTCTCTAAAACTGTATTCCTCATTCACCTCCTGTCCTGTCCTCCAGGACACTGGATTCCTTCCACATTTCAAAAAGACTTGCAAATCATCTCCCTTGTCATCTCGAAAGAAGTGTCCTGTTTCTTAGGCAAGGAGCTAGAGAAAGATGGTTAATTAAATTTTCAAGTAAGTAGGCAGTGGCTTCCTTTCTTTGCTGCAATGGAGGTCAGCATTGGTTCTTTTAAAAGAGCTTTGTAGAGACTCAGCAGATTCTGCATATAGGTTGGATGCTTGCCTGACTTGGGCCCGAACAAAGGGCCTGATTCCCACATTCTCCCTGCCTCTGTGCTGCTCCCACCTTCTTACTTATGGAGGAGCACAGTTCCTGCAGTATTCCTTCATCCAGCCACAGGACCTGAGTGGGGACAGGGTGGAGTCCCTGAGGTGGGTCACTCCCTGCCCTGGGAGATGGAAACCTCCTGGAATGAATGCCTCATGTTGGATATATTCCTTGGTTGATCATCACCAAGTCTATAATGGGGACTCTAGTGGTTCTAACTGTGTACACAAGAGAGAGGGAGCAAGGGAGATCCGGGGTGGGTCACAGGTTGCAGAAGGAGGTCCAGGAGAGGACTTGAACCCTGTGTGAGAAAAATGGCAGCCCCAGGGAGAGAAAGAACAGGGCAAAAGGCACTCTTGTTTTCTCTCTCTTACTAGCTCTGTGCTCCTGGACCCAGATCCATTATTCATTACTGAAATAAAACTCCAGAGAGTCAGCTTGTTCCGGTAGAGCAAAGACTGTTCAGTGGTCAAAGAGGTGATTAGGAGAAATCTCGCATACTCAATGGAGCTGTGAGGGCTGCTAACCATGTTTTCTAACCTGGAGTCAAGACACATGGTCTGATCCAAATATGATCCTGGGAATATGACTAAAAGGATTGTGCCAAAGAACTGAAGACCTGCAGTCAGGTCCACATACACAGAAATCATTCCCCTCATGCTGTGTCCAAAAGTGTCTCAGCAGGAGGAGATGGAGAGCAGGAAAGAGAAGGGCATGAGAAGTCACAGTCTTCATGGTCCTGGAGTGGATATTGTTGTTTTTGCTCATCCAGACTCTTTCCCCTTCTCAATCCTCTGGTTTGGGTGGGGCAGTTCCTATGCATCTCACCCCCAGTCTGACCCCATCCCCACCATAGGGATGGCGAGACCCAGCCTAGCCAAGCAGTGCACTCCATTCATCTGCCATGGCATTGGCTCAGGCAAATGAGACTTAAACCTGGGACTTTTGACATGTCCTTGTTCAAGTGTTTGAACACTTGTTTTCAGTTCTTTTGGGTATGTGCCTGTGAGCGGAATTGTTGGGTCATACATGAATTCTTTGTCCACTTTTTTGGAGAAATTGCCAGATTCTTTTTCCATAGCAGCTGAACACAAATCCCCTTTTTATTGTTTGCTGTGACTCAGGGAGAGCTGAGATGCCAAGGCTGTGCCCTTTACTGTTCCCAGGGCCCTCAGGAGAATGGTCGTCACTAGTCTGGAATTATTCCTGGGCTGGTGTGGTGACTCTGATGGTGCAGACTGATACCCAGGAGCAATCACAGTGGAGGAGCCACATCCCATTACCCCTATGACCACTGAGAACCCATGTTCCAGAACAGCCTCTTTCTCTAGCTGTTGGGAGAGGCACTTCTGGATGTCCCTCAGTCTGTTTATTCATACTTTCCTCCTGGCAGCCTCCCCCAGAGCAGTGCTGAAAGGTAGCAGGTTAGTTTGGGCTGAATTTCAAGGAGGGCTGAGGCCACAGAATGGTCTGTCTCTCCACAGACCCAGGCCTTTGGGTCCATCTATCATAAGGTATGGGAACGACGGCCCTGGTGACCGTGGAGAGTGTCAAGCCAGGGCCACAACACTTGGGCTTTATCTGCTGCCTGCCCACTATGTGACCTTAAGTAAGTCCCTTCCTCTCTCTGGGTCTCAGTTTCTCAGGTGTCAAATGAGAGTGGATGATGATCGCACTGACTGTCTTGGGGCTGGGTGCCTCCCACCCCACCTTGCTCCCAAACTTCCCTTCTCTGAAACTTCCATAAAAGCTTAGGATTTCGCAGTTGGTCAGAGGTATGGCAATCATCCAAGCCACCCTCTCTGGCCCCTCATCCCCACACTTTGTGTGCGCATGCTGGCTTTGACTGGCTGTCTGCAGGGGGCACTCATTAGCACCAGTGCCTTCCTGCAGCTGCCGTTTGCAGAGTGTGATGATGTGTGCTCCCACAGCTGGCAGATGCCTGATGAGATATGCTCCCACAGGTGGCCCCTAGTGATGTTGGGACTCCGGAGGGCTCTGGGGGAGGTGGCTCTCTGTTTAAATGCTCAGCTCACAGCTGCCAAGTTCATCTGCATTGACAGCAGTGTGGCCGGGTGCCCCCATGTGCCCATTGCCAGGGACCTTGGAGGGCTGAGCAGCATTTGAGGTACATGTCTGTGTGTGTGTCTGTCTATGTACACGTGCAGACAGCTGTCCTGGAACCTGGCCTTTGCATACTAAGTATCCACCTGAGAATGCCTCTGTCTGATATTCTGTTACTCTAATCAAACATTCACTCTGTTTTATGACATATATATCTGACACACCCAAAATGCTGTAATAGAGTAAGGTGTATTGTTTCTATTGCTATTATTATTTTTATTACCCAAATCTTATATCCAACAGATGTCACAATTTTCTAAGTGCAGTTTCTTTTCTTTTCTTCTTTTTATCTATGAGACAGAGAGAAAGAGTAGTGAGAGAGAGCATGAGTAGGGAGGAGAGAGAGAAGCAGGCTCTCTGCTGAGCAGGGATTCTGATGAGGGCCTCAATCCCAGGACCCTGGGACCACGACCCAAGCCGAAAGCCTGATGCCTGACCAGCGGGGGCCACCCGGATACCCCTCTAATTGCAGTTTCATAATGATTCTCAACATCTAAATCTTTCTAAGTTTCCATATAGAAAATCTAAAGGTCTTGAACTGGTCTTTTGAACATGACATGAGAGAAACCAATGCTTGGAGACCCTCTCTCTCTGTGGGAGAGGAGGCATGTGTGGTTTGGGAAATGTTCTATTCATGCCACAGACTCCTGCTTTTCAGAGGGCCAATAAATTGTCTTATTGAAAAATGTTTTTTTTTTTTTTTTTTTTTTTTTTTGTGATCTCTGGGGCTCCATTAGCCCATCCCTTGGGTATCCTCTCAAGGTCTGGACATTACCAAGGCGACTGATGCGGTAAATGCCTTTGACCATGGGCAGCACCCAGAGGCCTTAGTAATGAAGGACGGAAGGGGGGTGTACAAGACCATAGTGGAGAAGGTGGACACTGGAGCTCTTCTTAGTGCTACTGATGTTGACAAGGGGATTCAGGAGATGGATGAGGGAGGTGGAGGTAGGAGGATGAGTAAATGACCCCTAAGCAGTTTTTCACCCTGAGATCCCAGGCTCTGTGGTGAAAACTATTAATTAGGAGTGCATCCTCTGAAGATTTTGTGCCATGTGGCCCCACCTTGCCCAGGGAGGAGCTCTTGGGCTCTCCCCTAACCAGCCCTCTGCATCTGCCCAGCTAGGGCGGGGGTGTGTTTTTGCCCACATCAGGCGGCCTCTGAGGTAGGCATGCAGTGCCTATCGGAAGGACTCACTCCTGATTACTTGACTGTGAGTTGCACGGTCAAGAGTGGGCACTCACGTAGGAGACCCCTGCCCCTAGCATGCTCTTAACATCATCTTTAACCCTGTGGCCCCCAGGGACAGTGCCAACTAGCAGAGCTGGATAAAGGTACAGAGATGGTAAGGCTGTGTGTGGTAGGGGTGCATATGGGACATCCATCCATCAGTCCAGTCTTTGACCCATGCAGTTCCTTCCTGGATTCCTCCCCACTCTCAGTCCCTCAGGCCAGGGCTATGGACTGCCCAGGGCCAGTTGGATCTCTACTGAGGGGAAAGGGCTAGCAGAACCCATGAGCCCCTTCCTTCTCATTTCTCCAGTGAGCCAGGAGGCTCAACCCTGGGGAGAACCCTCTGACCATGGTGCCCAGGAGCCTGTGTTGAGCTTTTGCGTAGGAAAATAGATAGCAGCCTCTGTGGTATAGCCTAAGAATCAGAGCAAGTTCCAGTGGCACCCTCAATATGTTTCTCTTGACTGCCTGAAATCTCATCACTAGCAGTCCTCACCTTTGAGTTTTGATGATTTAAATGTTTATGGAAAGGGCAATGTCACATTTGGAGACCTGTCGCTCCCACATTTTTCCCATGCTAAAAGGGCCCTGGAGTGACACAACCCCCAACCCCACCCCTGGTCTGGAGCAGGATCAGGGGAGAGGTACCTCAAGTGGGGCAGGTGTGTAGAAGACCAATGTTCTTGACTTGCCTGTTTTGCTGTGAGCATCCCAGCAGTGCATGGAGGAGTGGGCAGGAAAGGGAAAGGGGGAGACTTGTTGTGAGTGGCTGCTGTGAATTTTAATTCAATTCAGTCTGGCTGGTTTAATGATTCAGTGTTGGGAAAACACGGTGCTCTCCTGGGAGGAGAGGTATTTGGTATAAATAGAAGGTATTATCATTGTGAGGCAATTGGGGGACATCATGTAGTACAGCTCAGGGAAGCAGAGAGAGTCCCAGCTGTAGACTGTAGGGCTGCAAGCGACATGCTGTTATTTGCTTGTCCCAAGAGGATGAGCTCTAGCTCTATTCAGGGCTCACCACCAGTGTGGCCTAAGCAACTCCAGTGCCCTCTCTGGGCCCTCGGCCTCTTCACTGCTGGGTGCATTGGGTCATGTCCTTTCTCAGGGAGCCCTTGGTAGGGTCCTAACCGTACCCGTGAACTGACGGTAACAAGGGCTTACTATCCTCCATTCAAAATCTGAGCGAGAGCTGTGCCTTTCCCAATACTGTGTTCTTTATTTTTAAATAGCTTTACTGAGCCATAATCATTATACCATACAATGTAAACATTTAAATGATGATTCAGTGGTTTTTAGTATATTCACAAATAGGTAACGCCATGATCACAACTTTCGAACATCTTCATCACCCCCAAAAGAAACCCAGTACCCTTTAGCTATTCTCTGCCATCTTCCTAACAACACCCAAGAAGCAACTCTACTTTCTATCTCCCTAGATTTGCTTAATCTGGACTTTCCATATAAACAGCATTATTTAATAGTGGGCTCTCTTGTGACTGGCTGATGTCACTTAGAGTGATGTTTTCAGGGTTCATCCATCTTGTGATATGTAGTTTCTTTTTATGGCCAAATAACATTCTGTGGTATGGATTTTCTGCATATTCTTTATTCATTGGACATTTGGTTTATTTGTACCTTTTGGCAATTATGAACAACTTTTTGAAGGGCATGTTTTCATTTCTCTTGGGAATATATCTAGGTGTAAAATTGCTGGGTCATACAGTAACTCAGGGTTTGATCATTTGAGAATCCCCAAGTTCTTATTAATTATTAAACAATATAATATGCTATATAATATGCTTTATTATATATTATATATAATATGTACTATATTATATATAATATAGATTATATATAATATATATATTAAAAAATATAATTATTAAACAACTTAGATTAATTGTGGGCCTTTGAGGCAGTCACTTGACAAACACTTCCATAACTCTTTCTGTGTTCCAGGCCCTGTTCTGGGAGCTGAGGAGGGAGCATTGTGAATGTAGGGCCATCTGCCATGCAGTTTTGCTGGGGTAAGAACTTTGGCTTTTACTCCACATGAAATGCAGAGAATTTGGAGGTTTGTTTTATCCCCCAAACGGTTTATCAAAGTATAATTTACAAGCAGCAAACTGCGCACATATAGAGTGTGCAATTTCTTGAGTTCTTACATGTGCATATACCTGTGAAAATACCACCAGAAAGATAGTGAACAGCATCCTTCTAAGTTTCCTCATGTGCCCCTTCGTAACTCCCCCTCCTGGCCCTCCTTCTGTACCTACCTCCAGGAAATCACAGACGAAACTACAGATTAGTTGCATTTTCTTTTTCTGTTGTTTTATTTTATCATAAACTCTTTATTCAACATGGGGCTTAAACTTCTGACCTTGATATTAAGAGTTGCACCCTCTACTGACCTGAGCCAGCCAGGTACTCTTAGTTGCATTTTCTAGAATGAAACAGTATGTGCTCTTTCAGGTGTGTGGCTTCTTTTAACTTGGCATAATTTTTTTTTTTTTAAGATTTTATTTATTTATTTGACAGAGAGAGAGAGAGATCACAAGTAGGCAGAGAGTCAGGCAGAGAGAGAGAGAGAGAGAGAAGCAGACTCCCCATTGAGCAAAGAGCACAACGCAGGGCTCGATTCCAGGACACTGAGATCATGACCCGAGCCGAAGGCAGCGGCTCAATCCACTGAGCCACCCAGGCACCCCTGGCATAATTATTTTGAGGCTTGTCTGTATTGTTGGTTGTATTGATAGTTCATTCCTTTTTATTGCTGAGTAGTGGTCCATTATACGTAGGTGTGACAATTTGTTTCTCCATTCCCCAGTTGATTGACATTTGGAGTGTTTCTAGTTTGGAATTACTACAAATAAAGCTCTGAGGAACACTTGTCTACAAGTCTTTGAAGGGACATATGCTTTGGTTTCTCGAGTAAATACCTAAGGCTGGGATGATGGGATCAGATGGTAGATGTGTGTTTAGCTTACAAGAAACTAACAGACTGTTTTCTAGTGTGATTGTACCATGTCCACTTCTGCCAGCAGTGTATGAGAGGTCCAGTTGTTTCACAGCCTTTCTAACCATGGGTATGGTCCCCCCTTCTTAATTTCAGCCATTATAGGTGTGTAGTGGTGTCACTCATCATGATTTTAGTCTCCATTTCTCAATGACCTGTGATGCTGAGCATCTTTTCTCGTGTTTATTTGCCCTCTGTGCCTTCTTCGGAGAAATGTCTGTCAAGTCTTTGCCAAGTTTTAAAAACATTGCATTGCTGATTTTCTTGCGTTTTGAGAGTTCATGTTATATACCAGATACATGTCTTTTATCCGACCAGTGATTTGCAATATTTTCACCTAATCTGCGGCTTATCTTTTCATTCTCTTTTTAAAAAAAGATTTTATTTACTTATTTGAGAGAGAGAGAGAGTGCACAAGCAGGAGGAGGAGCAGAGGGAGAGGGAGAAGCAGGCTCCCCTGAGGACCCCCCATGACCAGGATCATGACCCGAACTGAATGCAGACGTTTAACCAACTGAGCCACCCAGGCACCCCGATCTTTTCATTCTCTTTACAGTGTCTTTCAAACAGCAGAAACTCTTTTTTTTTTTTTTTTAAAGATTTTATTTTTAAGCTATCTCTCCACCCAACATGGGGCTCAAACTCACAACTCCAAGATCAAGAGCCCATGCTCTACCAACTGAGCAGGCCCGGCTCCCCACAAACAGTGGAAATCCTTCATTTTGGTAAGTCCAATTCAGCAGTTTCTTTCATGCATCCAGTGTCATAGCAAAGAAAACCTTGCCTCACCGAAGGCCACCCAAGGCCTTCTATTTTCTTCTACAAGTGTTATAGTTGTAGGCTTTACATTTAAGTCTATGATTCATTTCAAGGCCACTTTTTCATAGGGTGAGAGGCATGAATTGAAGTTCATTCTATTGCATTTGGCTTTCCAGTTGTTCCTGCACCGTTTGATGAAAAAAAAAAAGAAACTATTCTTTCTCCTCCGCGATGCCTCTGCACCTTTGTTGAAAATCACTTGTGCATAGATGAGTGGGTCTATTTTGGGGCTTTCTATTCTGTGCCATTGATCTATTTGTCTATCTTTATGCCAATATCAGCCCGTCTTGAGTAACTTTATAATAAAGTCAGGCAGTGTTCCTCCGGCTTTGTTCCTCTTTTTCAAAGTTGTTTTGATTAGTCCATGTAAATTTTAGAATCAGCTTGTCAATTTCTACAAAAGAGCCTCCCAGGGTTTTGATTGGGATTTCATTGACTCCATGGAACAATTTAGGGAGAATTGACATTTTCACAGCATTGAGTCTTATGAGCCATAAGCACAGTCTCTGTCTCCATCTGTTTGGATCTTTGATTGCTCTCAGCAGTTGGGTCGCTTTCAGGGTCCAGGTCTCTACAGGGTATATGTGCTTCCACATCTCTTATCATAGAACGGTCACCTACTAGGTGAGCTCCACACCTGTAACAAGAGTCATTCTGGTTGATAGAGAGCAAGTACCCCCCATCGGGGGCCACTTGCTGGAAACATGGAGGTGGTGATGAGCTTGTAGTATCAGCACCTGCCCACTCTTCCTGCTAGAAATCATCGTACGACTGCTGCTTGGGGATTGGTGAGCTTTTCTGGCTGCCATCCTGCACACCTGCCATCCCATCCATGGAGCTTCAGGCCCAACTTGGGTCTGACAATGACACTGACAAAAGTAGGGCTGAGCCTATCCTGCAGAAAGCCAGCCCCTTCCTCATACTCAGCTTTGTGCATGTCCTACCTGATGTGCCCTCATCATCTCCCATCTGGATGTGTCCTCTGAATCATTTTCTTGGATACCACCCTAAGTTTTTCCAGGAAAACACCCACAGGTGAGAAGTAGCCAGATCTGTGCTGTTGGTACCTAAAGCCAAGAAGTAGCATAAGGTAGGGTAAGTCTGGAGCCCAGAAGGACATGTGTGGATTCTTCCTTTCTAAGATTGGTCGGTTCCCCTCACCCAGACCGCATCCCCTCCTGCAGGTTAAAGCCATGGATGCCAGGCTCGATGCCTCAGGACTCTTACCTCCAAAAAATTTCTGCAGGGGGTGAGCTAGATTTATCCTTATGTTCACTGTATTAATCAAGTTCCTCTCTTGCTCAAGAACCATCTGTGATTCCCCAGTACCTCAGGATAAGGTTCAAACTCCTTGACATGGTACTCAAGGAAACCCAACATCTGTTCCTTCCCTACAGGTTCCCAACACTCTATTCTAGCTAGACTAGTTTTCTTACTGGCCCAGCATGCTCCCAACCCCAAAGCCTTTGCTCACATGTGCCCCATCCTGCCCTTCCCAGACTCATATGCTCAGATCTCAGCTCCCCTTAAACATCAGTTCAAATCCTATTTATCTATGAAATGTAACTAACGATTCAAGCCCACCCAGTCATCTTCTGTTCCTTAGGTTTAACCAGGGGTTTTATTTACAACTTGATTTCATCTTCATTAGTTCTGCTTAAAATAATTTATTATATAAGGGCTCCTGGGTGGTTTGGTTGGTTAAATGTCTGACTTTTCATTTTGGCTCAGGTCACGATCTCAGGGTCATGAGATTGAGTCCCACTTCAGGCTCTGCCTCTGGCCCCATGCGTGGCAGGAAGTCTGCTTGAGATTCTTTGCCTCCTCTCCCACTCACCCTGCTCATGCTCTCTCTCTCAAATAAATCTTTTTTTTTTTTTTTTAAGATTTTGTTTATTTATTTGACACAGAGAGACACAGTGAGAGAGGGAACACAAGTAGGGGGAGTGGGAGAGGGAGAAGCAGGCTCCTGCGGAACAGGGAGCCTGATGTGGGGCTCAATATCAGGACCCTGGGATCATGACCCCAGGGAAGGCAGACGCTTAACGACTGAGCCACCCAGGTGCTCCTCAAATAAATCTTAAAAATTAAAAATAAATATAAAAAAAAATAAAAATAAAAAATAAAAATAAATAAAATAAATAAAAAATTAAAAATTAATAAATAAATAAAATTATTAACTAATAATAATTAATAGAAGTTCTCACTTAATGAGAGCTCTGATATCTATGCCAGGCAACACACAGATACACACACACACACACACACACACACACGGCACATTTTTTGCTTGGTCTATAAACATTTGTTTCCTTGTAAAATTTGTTTCTAACTCAAACATCAAAAAGTCTGGAGTTCCAATACCCTAATTATAGATGGTGACATGGAGACTCAGAGAGCCTAAGTAACTTTCCAAGTCCCATAGCATGTGAATGTTGTGGGTGGGATTTGAGCCCATACCTGTGTCCATCCCACTTCCATTCCTAGAGGATAAACAGAGCTGAGAGTCTTGTGTTGCAGAGGAACAGGTGACCCACTCTCAGGCCTTCTAGAGAGCACTGCCTGTCCATGTGATCTTCTCGCTCAGCTTTCTCAAACTGGAAAGTGATGCCTGGCCACTCTTGCCAACCTCTGTGCTCCCTTGGCCAGAGAACGTCTTCTGCTAAGAGGGACTGGAGCCTGAATTTCTGCTCTCAAGTGACCTCACCTCGCCCATCAAGTCCAGTTTTCTGCCCCTACCTCCGGGGCTCAAACCCCACCATCTGAGGCTCTTCTTTGGTGGATAAGGCAGGGCCGTCTCTATGCTTCCAGTCTCTAACAGAGGTAGCTCAGAGGATGGCAGAGAGGGTGGTGAGCTATAATCTCCATTTACAAATAAAAATGCCGCACGTGATAGGCTAACGGCTTCTGCCCACACCTAGCGGCTTCCTCCTTCCAAGCAGATTGCGCTTCCCAAGCCCCTCCTACGCAGACATCCCAGAGCCACCCCTGACCCTCAGTATGAACAAGTTCATCCAGCCTTTCCCTGTGAGGGAGACCCAGATTGCAGACCTGTTCTAGTCGCTGGGTTTCTGCACCTCAAGTTCAGGGCACGGATAGGGGGTCGGTCCTCGGCCTCTGTTCCGTGGGCCTTTGCACACCTGCGAGCAGATGTGCAGGAAACACGCCCAGGTTTGCCCCGCCCACCGCTGCTCTCCTCTCCCTGGCAGTGGTCAGACTTCGCTGTGTGGGGCCAGCCACTGACTCCAGGAGCTGTGACTTATAGCTCCTCCACAGGCCACCCAGTCCCAACTGCTGCATTGCTCCTGGGCTCTCCCATGCCCCAGCCATCCCTGAGGCTTCCCTGGGGCTGGATAAGCCTCGGCGGTGCTTCCCACCCCTTCGCTGCTCTACCGTGTGTGTGACCTAACTCAAGTGCAATCATTTCTTTACTGGCCATTGCTTTCGTTTCCAATTGTTAGGCTGTTATAAATGATGTTATAAATGATGCTTTGTGCCTTCTGTCATCGAAATGGCCTCGATGGGAGCCAGACAAAGACAGGAGGGATGCTTAGAATCCAATTGGATTTAAATATATGCAAGAGGTGTGGCCCTGCCAGATCTGGAGAACATGAAAAGAATTCAGAATTACATTAAGCAGTCAATAGAGGAGCTCTGATGTAGTGAGGAAGGAATGGGTGGGGGAGGGGACCGCCGTCTGCAAACTCAGAACAAACACGATGAACAGGGACAGGTGGATCAGGGCACAGGCTGTGAGGCCACTCTGTTTGGAGGGTGTAGACTGGCAATCACAAAGTTTAAGCAGAGCCACTCTGTAATTGAGTTCAAATTGTCCCAACTGTCCTGAGAAAAACCTCCTCAGGCATCTGTAACTGCAGATCTCAAGTCCCACTCAAAACTGTGGCCTATAGATAACATTGGTCCAGCAAGAGAATGGTAATGCTTCAGTGTTTTAAGCATTTTTTTTTTTTAAGTTTCGTTTCATTGGGACACTTGGGTGAGTCAGTTAAGCGGCTGCCTTTGGCTCGGGTCTTGATCCCAAGGTCCTGGGATTGAGCCCCTCATCGGGCTCCCTGCTCAGCAGAGAGCCTGCTTCTCCCTCTCCCTCTGCCTCCAGCTCTGCCTACTTGTACTCTCTCTATCTCTGTGAAATAAATAGAATAAAATAAAATAAGATAAAATAAAAAATTTTATTTCATCTGTTTATTTGAGAGAGAGAGAGTGTGTGTGTGTGCATGAGTAGAGGGAGGGGCAGAGGGAGAAAATCTCAAGCAGACTCCCCACTGAGTATGGAGTCCCACAGGAGGCTTCATCTCAGGGCCCTGAGATCATGACCAGAGCCAAACTCCAGAGTGGGGCACTTCACCAACTGCCACCCAGGCACCCTCGGAAGCATTTGTTTGTTTAGAGTGACTGATAGTTTCTCGAGGGAGCCCTTTTCTCACCCCTCCCCCACAGTGGTTTAGCACAAGGACAGTATTAATTTTGCTCTCCTCAACCAGGCAGAATGGGGGCCTGCCCAGTTTCAGGGGGCTGGGGAAATCAGTGTTTCTGTGGGCAGGGGCTTCGTTCCGGAAGAGCATATGGAACGGGAGTACAGCTAGGAGCTGTCAGGGCCATCCAGCCTCCTGGAAGCCACTGGCTTGGCACCAGCCCTTTCCCCAAGGCCCTTCTGGCCTCATCTGCCACCCAGTCTCAAAGGCCCCCATTTTAGCCTTCGTTATGGTAGTGCCCCAATCTCTATCAAATATCTGTTGCTGCACTTTTTACCATCCCTAAACATAGTGACTTAAAACAATGACACTCCTTTTTTCTCATGAATCTTCATTTTGAGCAGGACTTAGTGGAGACAGCTCATCTCTTTTCCACTCAGTGTCAGCTGGAGCTGCTGGAAGCCTGGGGCATGGAATCCTCCCGAGGCTTTCTCACTCACACATCTGGCCGTTCATCCTGGCTGCAGCTGAGGCTGAGAACAGCAGATTCACCCAGCCCTTCGCCATGTGGCCTGGGCCTCCTCACAAGTGGTGGCTGAGCTCCAAGACCAAGTGTCCGGAGACAGAGAGAGAGGCTGCTGGAAACGGTATTGCTGTTCGTGGCCTCGCCTCATAAATCCTAAAGCCTCCTTTTTCACCACATTCTGTGTTGAGATAGTCATAAAGGGTGAGAAATAGACTCCAGCCCCCCCCCCCCTTTTTAAAGTAAACTCCACACCCAATGTTAGACTTTAACTCATGATCCCAAGACCAAGAGTCACATGCTCTACTGACCAAGCCAGGCAGGCGACCCTAGACTCCACCTCTTGTTGGGGGCAGCGACCAAGTTCTGGAAGAACATTTGGGACAAGAGATACTGCTGTGGCCCTTCTTGGGAATGATCATCTTTGCCACGATTCTGCACCAATCTGTCATTGGCTGTGGGCTGCCACAGCAGGAAGGGACTCCCACGTGCTTGCTGCTGGGGAGGTAGTGACTTAAAGGATGTCTTTCTAAGACAGTCACTGATATGGGGTGTTCAAAATAAAGGCGCATGGAATTTGGACAAAAGGTGCATAGAAACACTCAGAGGTAGATCTGGGAGCTCTGGGAGATGTACCAACAGAGTCTGTTCCAGGATGATAAAACAGAATACTGATAGATCAGAAGGCAAGGTGAATTATAGCCCTGTCCCTTACCTCATGTGATTACAGACATCTCAGTCTTTTAGTGAACATTAAGTGACAGAAAATGTGAACTCAAAATCAGCTAGAGGCTCATTTGTAACCAAGAGCTGGCCCAACCTGGCATGTCCATCTCTCAAATCCTTATGATCTCTGACCACTGAAGGGATGGACCAGTGACCCTCCCCTAAATCATGCCGTTACTTACCCATGATTTGTTTTGACCCAACACAGACTGGAAATTGGCCAGCTGGTTTTTGCCCATGATCATATATGCATGCAAAATGAAGAGGTCTCTGTCTGCTGAAGAGGAGTCTGAATAAGGTTTTGATTATAGCTACCAAAAGGTATTTATTTTTAGTTTATTTTTTAAGCTTTTATTTATTTATTTAAAAGAGAGAGAGACAGGGACAGAGACAGAGACACAGCATGAGCAGCGGGAAGGAGGCAGAGGGAGAAGCAGCCTCCCTACTGGTCAGGGAGCCCCACGAGGGGCTTGATCCCAGGACCCTGAGGTCATAACCTGAGCTGAAGGCAGACGCTTAACCTACTGAGCCAGCCAGGCACCCCTGCCAAGATGTATTTAAAGATCTTTGTTGGGCCATGAAAACTGTAGTGTTTTGCGTATATGAACTAGCTTGTCTGAGCAAACATGTTCATGGAAGGTGGGCATAAAACAGCTAGAGAGTGTACTCCCCACCAGCCGACCCCAAGAAGATTGTTTCATATATTTGTTAGGACAGTGTCGTGGAATAGATTTTTCTGCTACAAGATAAGGTTTTTTTACGCTGCATCTAGAAGTTTTTCTCTTCCTGCCCAAACTTCATAGGCACTCAGACCCTCTCTCCCCATCATGGTGTATCTCCCAGAATGACTCTGAATAAAGGGCTCCCTGAGGGGTCCTAGAGCATTGGGGTGCTCATGAGATGCTATTCCCAGCTAGAGCAGCCATGTCCTCTGCTGTCTTTGAAGGAGTCAGCCTGACTCAGTTCTGACATCACAGGGAGAAGAGTTTGTCAAGCTGCCCCAGTTTCCTCAATGTAACTATGACTAGACTTGTCTGAAGAGACCCCATTGGAGGCAGGAACACTTAGGGTCAGTTTGCCACTGGTGCCTGGTGGTCCAACAGTTGAGCCATAACCACACCCCCTTCCAGAGGGGTGTGGCAGGGCGTTGGTACTCACAGGACTATACATAATCATTCAGTGGTATCCCTGAGGCAACCATGAGCTTCTGCCACATGTCCCAGGCATGGGACCCCCATGGCTAGATTCCATATGTCTTCAAATCAGGACTCTTTTCTTCTGATCCATCTTGGAGCCTTCCATGGAGAAAAGTCTTAAAATGCAGAGTGCCTTCTCTGGAGAGATCACTCACCTAATCCCAGACCTCTGTCTCCTTGGAAAAGAAATGAACAATCCCAAACCATAAGGGAAAGCCATTGTAAAATCCCCAGGCATGTGTCTGGGCAAGCCAGAAGAAAGAGGACCAGCAAAGGGGAGATAGAGCAGGTTCTTCCACTGGATTTCAGAGTCGTATTCAGCCCAGACCTCCCTCCTTTCTCTTCCTCTTTGGTGGATGCCATGGGAGTGAGCAGATCTGCTCTGAGCTTTGCTGCTGTCATGGGCAATGGGGAATGCACCAGATTTGGAGATAGAAGTCCTGGACTAAGCCCCAATTCACCTCTTACTAGCTGTGTAACTGGGGCAAATCCCTTAGCCTCTCTGAGTCTGCTTCCCTGTCTAAGCCTGCCTTCCCTTCCTCACAGGAGGGTGCTGGTGGACAGGTGAGATGCATGGTAAAGAGCTCTCCCAGTCCCAAAACACTCTGTCCAAATATAGACAGTCACATCTGGCACTGACATGGCAGAAGGTTCCAGTTTTTCTGTCTGGGACATTGCACAGAATCTCTGAAGGACATTCCTGAACAGAATTGAGTGATGCCTACTTTCACTGGGCTGCCCTGAAGAAAGACATTGCAAGGCCTGCCTTCCTGGATGCATCCTTGAACTTCTCAGGCATGCAGCATCTCAGAGCAGTGTTGTGGAGGGTGGACTGGCTGTGGATATGGTGAGAGGCATTTATTCCTCCTGTTACTGGCTACTGACAAAGAGTGCAGAAAGCTAGCTTACAAAATTCATGAAGATCTCAGAGAAAAGCAAGAGTTGGAATGAAATGCCAGCATCGTGCTGGGTGATGAGATATGATCAATGAACTTAAATCTGTGACTGATTTGATCTGGGCACCCTCCCTCTTCAGCTGCCCAAGGCTCCCATCTACCAGGATGGGCACTCAGGAAAGGCCTGCCATTAGTCACTTCACCTTTGATGAAATGGAAACTACTCGGCCTTTCCCCTTCAGGTTTCTGTCCTCCCAGTGCAGAATGGAAGGTATTGCCCCAGAATTAAAGACTATCAGCTCTCAACTAGCAGGTCAAGGGCGATTCTTAGGGGTAAAGGGGCTTTTTGGTGTCCCTGAAATTCCTTGCTTTCCATTTTTGGGTCAGGCTGACCTTGGAAAACCACAAGATCTGGGCTATGGGGTATCCTAGAAATCTTGGGATGATTTTCAACTCTCAGAGAAAAGAAGCAGGTCTACAGAGGATCTCTGCTCTGATGCAGATGGGGCACTCAAGGCTCATCTGACAGCTGCAGACATCACTCCTGAAGCCAGACTGGTTTGCCCAGCTGTCTATATAGAGGGGCACTTACTGAGGTGCCTGGCTGGCTCAGTCAGAGGGGCGTGTGACTTTCGGTCTTGGGATCATGAGTTCAAGCTCCATGTTGGTGTAGAGATTACTAAAATAAATAAAAACTTTAAAAAGAAATAAAGAGGGGCACCTGGGTGGCTCAGTCATTAAGCATCTGCTTTCGGCTCAGGTCATGATTCCAGGGTCCTGGGATAGAGCCACATATTGGGCTCCTTGCTCGGCAGGAAGCCTGCTTCTCCCACTCCTGCTCCCCCTGCTTGTGTTCCCTCTCTTGCTGTGTCTCTGTCTGTCAAATAAATAAAAATAAAATCTTAAAAAGAGAGAGAGAGAAGAAATAAAGAGACACTTGTTAGAAGAACAGAGGTTTCTCAAGGTCAGAGGCTGCTGGGGAAAGGTCACCAGGAGTCCAGACCTGGGAGAGAGCGCCACGGGCACAGTGCTTCCAGGAGCTGGGAAGGAAGCCTCACCTCTCCTCCATACCACCTAACTTAAAAAAAAAAAAAAAAAAAAAAAAGTTATAATCTGATCCTTGGGCTGCCACTGAAATGCCAGTTCCCCTGGGAGGGCCACCATCCTTTAGTCACTGGTGATTTGCCCTGAGACCTCATCTCAGAAATCTGTATTGGAACAAAGCAGGATAGTTGGAGCTTATAGTTGTGGACTGTGGAGTACCAGGCAGTGGTACACACTGAAGTAAGTTTTCTCATGTTGGTCTCACAGTAACTAGGTAGAGAGGATCTTACCCCGTTGTCTAATGAGGACTGTGAGGCCCAGCAAGCCATTTTCTGAGGTCAGTCAGGCAGTAGCCACCAGCAGCCAACACAGCTGGCAGGGCAAGCCGGATCGGCCTGGCCCCAAAACCCCACAGTCCTTCTTCCAGGCAGAGGAGGGGAGGTGGTGAATAGTGATGGTGGGAAGAGTGGGGACCCAGACAGCAGGGGAAGAGCAGGCTGTGTGAGCATGTTTATTTTGCTTTTAAAGATTTACTTTAAAGGGAGAGAGTGTGCATGCTCACATGCCCGAGTCAGAGGAGGAGCAGTGGGAGAGGGAGAGAGAGAGAATCTGAAGCAGACTCCCTGCCTAGCATGGAGCCTGATGCAGGGCTCGATTTTAAGACCTATGAGATCAGGATCTGAGCGGAAGTCCTGAGTCAGACATTTAACTGACTGAGCCACCCAGGCACCCCAGGCTATGAGCATCTTAAAGCATAGCCCCAGGACTTCAAGGAGAGGCTGATGTAAATCTGCCTCCATGCCCGTGTGCTCTGTGGTTGGTGCTGCAGGTCTAGAAGAAAGAAAACAGAGTGCAATGGTTCTCAATCTTGTGGGAACACACATCGCTGGGCCCCATCTGCAGAGTTTCTGGTTTAATAGGTCCGGGGTGAGGTGTGAGATTTGCAGTGAAAACAGTTTCCCAGGTGATGCTGATGCTGCTGGTCTGGGGACCACATTCTCCAAACCACTGACCTAGGGCACGTCTGAGATACTTTCTTTCTGGTTAAGGGCAGAATTAACACCTGTAAACCAGCAGAGGGTTTATTAGATAGGGCTGAGGAGAGGCAGCTGTGATAAAGAGACCCAGCAACCCAACAGTGACTTAGAGAGCACAGAAGTTTCTCCCTAGACAGTCTGCAGCCAGTGCTGTGGGGCACCGCCCAGGGTCCCCTTTCAGGATTGAGGCACCATTTGCCCAGATGCTGGAGAGGGCTGTTGTTGAGGGCTCACAGCTGAGCCGGTCTCTGGGAATTGCCCTTGCCAAAGGGATCTGCCTCATCCAAGCGATGCCCTTTTGTGGGGACATTCAACAAGGGCGGATAGATAGGGAGTTCAACAATCCCACCCCCTTGTCTCAGTCTAGGGTGACTCTGAAGGACCAACCTAACTCCAGAGCTCCCCACTGGATCAGCTGAAGCCTCTTGTCTGACTTCACAGCAGTTCAGCTTATGGTTCAGTTCACAACAGTTCAAACTTACAGGTGCTGTCCCAAGAGTGTACCCCAATAACCCTCCAGGACAGAGTCTGTTCCAAGTAAGCCTGCCTAAGGTGCCATCTCAGGTGTGCATCCCTGCTTGGCAGGTAGCTTTGGGGCCCTTAGCCAGTGAAGGACCAGGTCCTTTCCAACTTGTTTCTTCGCCACCCCTTTGGGTTTGCCCTTGGCTGAAGCCAGATTTTAGGTCCCTCTGTGAACCCATTTGTGGAACTAGAGAAAAAGAAAATAGGGACACCGGAGTGGTTCAGTCAGTGAAGTGTCTGCCTTCGGCTGGGGTCATGATCCCGGGATCCTGGGATTGAGCCTCGAGTTAGGCTCCCTGCTCAGTAGGAAGCCTGCTTCTCCCTCTCCCTTTGACCCTCCCCCTTGCTCATGTTCTCACTTGTGCTCTCTCTTTCTCTTAAATGAATAAATGAAAAATCTTAAAAAAAAAAAAAAGTATAGAGCCCGCACAGTGTGTCTTAGGACACCAGGCAGGGAGTGGCACACATTACCTCTAGCACTCCACTAAGTTACTTAAACTTAGTCACACAGCTACACATGACTGCAGGGATGCTGGGAAGTGCTGTATGGCAGGGCAACCGTACCAGGCTGTAACTCCTACTTTGGAAGAGGAAAAGAGATGATGGTAGACAGCCAAGGTCCCCCATGACAACCTCTGAATGTGAATTTGGATGGCCCCAACTCCATGAGCCATATGCCTCTGCAGCCAGAGTAGAAACATGAGCCTGCTTCCGGGCCCAGAGACCCCCAAAGCATCGCCATCCACATACATCAGCCCCCAGAGCTACTTGGGATGCGGTCACTGTGGGCTCTGCGTAAAAGGCTACACTGCAGGTTTCAGCCTCTGTCTAGAGTGCTATGACCCTAGTCATGTCTCTGCCAGTCCACAGAAGCTGAGCTGGATGGAAGTGAGAGAAGGGGACAAACCTCAGTAGGCTCAATAAAGAGAAAATCATTCCCAAGCTTTAATTTTTTATTATTAGCTACAAATGACTTGTAAAAACCTTCCATTTGGTCATGGCATGTGGTTGCCTGCGTTCACCAGTCTGCTTGTTATCCGGGGAGAGCGGGTTTGCTGGTGCTTTCTCTGGTGGAGGAACTGCTTGTTGCATCAGGATGGGGCAGATTGTCCCCCATCCTCCTCCCAGGAATCCTACCAATAGACCTGGGGCACAGGGTCACGTCTTACTGACCCCACCATGCCCCCACCCTCGCCTTATCTGGCTTAGAGTTCACGATCCATCTTGTCATGCCTTTGTTGCAAATATCCTCAATTTCCTTGTCACCTTAACCGTAAGCCTACCACCCACCCCATGCTACAGAGTCTGTCATGCATCCGGGCTCTGCTGCCTCTTTAGATCCCCAAACCTCAGATGTGCCCTCAGTACCTTCAGGGAATCCTTATATCCCTTCCTATCCCAGGGAATCCCTTTCCTGCCCATCTTTGCAGTGTTGGGCCTTCTCCCCTCCCCTCATAGCTACATCCCCCCCCCCTTTTACTGAGGCCACAGGCTTTGAGGAGAACACACCCCATCAGAGGGAACGCTTCACTGACCCACCCCCCCTGCACCAGTGCTCACCCACTTCTCACTCCTGTCACAACAGAGGAACCGTCCCTGTTTCTGTTCAAGGCCAAACCCTCCTCTTGGTCTCTGAATCCTGTCCCTAAGCTCTGGTGTTCACACCTGCAGCCCTGCCTTCTCTCTGAGCCGGAGACTCAATCTCAGGCCCCTCTGCTTAGTCCACAGGGGCCAAGGACAGAGACACAAAGCTAGACAGGCCTGATCACCCCCAGGTCAGTAATGGGGGCGGAGGGTGCCCACAGAGAAGGAAAACTTGCCTCCTGGCTGGTGGAGAAGGCGTTGCTGAATTGGGGAGATGACTGAAGGGAAAAGCTGAGGCAGGTCATCCCTCCTAGGATGGAGCAGCCCGTTTCCTACTGGATGCCTTAGCCATCCATCATTACAGAGCGGACAGTGAACGAGAGGCCTTGGCAAAGGCTCCCTTTGCTTCTGCTCCCCACAGGCCCTGCCAGTGGCTGCCCTCTGGCCTCCGAGATAACCCTCTTCTCCGGGGGTGAGGTCAAGGCTGACCTCTTCCCGAGCAGGCGAGGGATTAGGGCCAGACCCGATGCTCTTCCTGCTCCATCTCAGGAGATACAGGGAGGGATTATTGGCAGCCTTTGTCCTGGTGCTGGTTCTGGGCAAGGAGACCCCCCACCCACCCCGCCTCCCTATGTGCCCAGGCTCTGGAAGCCGCAGACTCTAACACCTCATTAAGAAGCTGCCTGGGAGGGGACAGGCCGTTCGGGCACCCTGGTCGCTTACCCGTCCTCTTTCCAGCTCCCTGCACTTTCCACACAGCTTGTACCTTGGCCAGCATCGGGGAACCAATTTATTCAGGCCCTGGGGTTTGTTTTGTTAAGGACTTTAAAATGTATTAAAAATATAGAATAGGCTTTGTCATCACTTTTCCCTTTGGACTGTACCTGAGCAATTGGATCAGGAAGTCCCTGCCTGCCTCTTCCCTGGCAGCCCGGCGAGGGCGGCTGGATGTCCCAGGACGAGGCAGCCAGCTGGGGCTCCGTCCCCCTTGAGCAATCCCTCTGGCCACATCGCCGGGACTGTGATGACCTGAGCGGGGAGTATGAGGCAGTGGAGAGTATGAGAGGGGAAGGGGGCTTTGCTCTGTTCTGTTTCCTCACTTCATTTAACCTGGACTGTAAGAGTCCAGGAGGCAGAACCCAGGACTTTGGGACCCCAGCACCATGACTGTCACTGCATCACACAATAAAGACTCGAGTCGTGATGATAGATAGACTGAGGTGGGGGTCAGGCGCCTGTCTACGTCTGGCTCTCCGAGTCCGTCTCCTGTGCCCCATCTCTGGTATGTGCTCAGGCAGGCAGGTCCCTAGGATCTCTCCTGGGACTTCTTCCCCTGGAGAAGGTGTTTGATGTTGCTCAGACTGGAGCTCAGGCACCGAAGAGAGAATGCTTATCTCAAAATGGGTTTAGAAGCTCTTATGCGTCCCACCGTAGTCCCCTCAAAACGGTATGTTGAGGTCTTAACCCCTAGTACCTTTGAATGTGATCTTATGTGGAAATGGGGTCATTGCAGAAGTGATTAGTTAAGATGAAGTGGTACCAGAGTAGGGTGGGCCCTTTGTCCAGTACGACTCGTGTCTTACAAGAAGAGGCCAAAGTCACCCAGAAGACACCAGGTGACCGTAGAAGCAGAGACTGGATTGCAGCTACAGGCCAAGGAAGCCCACGGATTGCTGGCAAACACCAAAAGCTCGAAAACAGAAGGAAGGACTCTCCCCTCCAGGGTTCAAGGAGAGCATGACCATGTCAGCACATTGATTTCAGACTTCATTCTGGCTTCCACAACTTGAGACAATTCACTTTCCCTGTTTCCAGCCACTCAGGCTATAGTACTATAGCCCTAGGAAACTAAGCCAGAGGTGAACTGCTTCACCCCAAGGTATCCATTTAAGCCATGTTAAACCTGTCAGTCAATGGTGCCAGTATGGCCTGGAGCCTCATCAGTTACCCTCCTACTCACCTCTCTGCTCCCTGAAGGCCTGGTGGGGTCTGGTCCCAGACAGGGCAGGGCAGCCCTGAGTGATGAGCCCCACTGGGACCATGGGCAGAGATCTGGCCTGGGGTCAGGGTGGTCGTCTATAGACCTGGATTCTAGGCCAGACTCTCGGTACATCTGCTGCAGATCCTTGTAAGGGCCCACTCCTCCGAAATCTGCAAAACACGTTTCCTCACCAATTAATGTGACTCAAATGAATGTCTCAGCAAAACAGAAATTATTGCAGGTCACGAATCTTCAGAGTCAACTGAAGAATTCTCCACGCTCTGAATGTTAAATGTGTGAATGCCGAGGGTATGGCAATGACTCTCCCGGCGCATCTCTAGCCTGCCCACCTCATGGGTGGTCCTGGATGTGCACACCTTTGCAGGGTATCCTGCTTGGGGGCTTTGCTATAACTTCCCTCAAGCTTACCACCAACCCAGAGAAAACTCAGCTTTCCTAAAAGCACCCTTCAATGGTCTGAGAAACAAATTCAAGTCCATGGTTTTAAGAGTTAGCTTCATTCTGTTCACCTCATCAGCACTGTTCCTGGCCCCAGGCCATTTTACCCTCACAGGCAATCTCTGATGTGGTCTTTTATCTCCCAGTTACAGAAGAGGACATAGCTGCTCAGAGAGGTTGAGGACTTGACTCAAGGTCACACAGCTAGTGATGGGCAGAGTCAGAACACAAGCTCCTCATCTGTTTGAATCCATAGCCCAATGCTGTCCGCTCCCTCTCGATGGGGGGCTCACTCTGCCCTCCTCCTAGGACAGCTGCCTACTTTCTGACAGGAATCTTTTAGAAAAACCAGAACGCTTAGGAATTTTAGGTACTGTGATGTGCCTTGGATGGAAAATGTTGGAGCAGCAAGTCCTTCTGGGGCAGCCTTTATGCTTATGCCTATGAATTCAGAAAAGTCTCGATGCTTAGTTCTGGATCTATTTTTAGCTCCTCTCAATCTTGCCTGCGGCCCAGACATGGCCTGAGGTTCGGCTGTCCTCCACAGGCAGAGCTGCTAAGCTGATTGAACCCTACCTATTGAAATGCTCGTGTCATTTGAGATGAGGTGCTTTTCCCAGTTAATTCTAACCTGTCAGTATTCATTTTTTCCGTTGAAGCCCAAATGGCAACATGTCACCTCCCTAAACAAAGGGCCTGCATTGGCTTTCATTCCCCTTTTTGGGTTCGAGTCTTGGAAGGTGCCAGGATCTGGAAGTTAGGGCTTGTGTTTGTGTGTGGAGGGGAAGGATCATGGGGGACATAAACAATGGGGCACCTACTCCATGGGAAGCAGGGCAAAATTAAGATGCCAGTGTCTTTATCAATGTGAGGAGGTGTTTACAATATATTGTAGAGTAAAAGAACTGTGGACAGTATAACCCACTTCGTATTTTTAAATATATCTACACATAAAAATGACTAGGAAGATATATCCTGAGATAACTATAATTGTTCACTCTGGGTGGTGAGGGTTTCGGTGATTTAATTTTCTTTTATCCACTTATCTGAGTTTTTTTTTCTTTCTAGTGTTTTCCCCATATTAAACACTTGTATGTTTAAATTCAAACACAATACATTTAGTCATAAATGTGGAACTGTAATAGCAGACCCTGGTTCTGACTTTGAGAAGTTACTGGTTCCTCTCAAATTAGGTCAGAAGAAACTTACTTTTGGATGGATTTCTATTCAGGCCCATAGTCCATTTTTTTAAAAGATTTTATTGATTTATTTGAGAGAGAGAAAGAGAGAGGGAGAAAGATATTCCACTGAGCAGGGAGCCTGATTGAGCAGGGCTCAATCCCAGGACCAGGAGATCATAACGTGAGCTGAAGGCAGAAATTAACCAACTGAGTCACCAGGCGCCCCGCTTCTTTTTTTTTTTTTTTCAAGTTTTTGTTTGTTTTTTTTTTTGAGAGAAAGAAAGTATGCATATACACAGGTGAGGGGGTGGAGGGATGGGTGGGGAGGGGCAGAGGGAGAGAAAGAGAGAATCCCACGCAGACTCCACAAGCCCAGATCCTGTTGGGAGGCTTGATCTCAGGATGCTGAGATCATGACTTGGCCAGAAATCAAGAGTTAGATGCCCAACTGACTGAGCCACCCAGGTACTCCTCTGTTCTTTTTTTTTTTTTTTTCTTAAGATTATATATATTTATTTGAGAGAGAATGAGAGATGAGAAGCAGGGGGAGGGGCAGAGGGACAAGCAGAGTCTCTGCTGAGTGGGGAGCCCAACGTGGGGTTCAATCCCAGGACCCTGAGATCCTGACCCAAGCTGAAGTCAGAGGCTTACCTGACTGAGCCACCCAGGTACCCCATTCTCATGTGCGCGCGCGCGCACACACACACACACACCTATGCACCTAGTTTTCTATTTTGAAAAACTTAAGACCCAGAGAAAAATTGCAGGAATGGTACAATCAGCATCCAAAGTCCTCTCACCTAGGTGGATGGATTGGTCATCTTTGCTTTATCTCCGTACTTTGCCGTGTGTATTCCTAACCCCCAGCATCTGACAGTGTTTGCAGTGAATGAATGAATGGCTGTAATGACAGGAAAGCCAGTCCTTCAAGGGCAAGGAGTCCTGAGCAGGTGAGGGGACGGAAGTAGAGGCCATGGCTCTGGTTATGGTGTGGGGGAGGAATCCAGGATGCCTCCCGGGGTCTGACTCCAACATGTGAGGTGGGGCACACAGAAGGAAGACAGGCCAGTGGTCAGGGGTGGGGGAGGGGGGGATGCTTACTTCAGTTTTGACGCATTGTGGTTGAGTAGCCTGCTGGATATCCAAACAGAAATACCCAGTAAGCAATTGACTAGGGTTCTGGAGCTCAGGGCCAAGCATAGGTCTGGACATGAGAATTTTGGAAACCTAAGAATGATATGGGTGGTTGACCACCTTGCTGGCTGGCTAGGGCAGGCCCTGTTCATGTCTGTATCCTAGCAACATTAACTAATAGCTTCTCCTTTCATTTGCCAGCTTAGACTGTAATTTGTAGGGCCACCCTAAAAAGTTGAGGCCTGTTGCATCCTGTATTCACCTGATCCCTGGCCTGGCTCTGTGGGTGTTTTACTTTATTGTTTATTTTTAAGATTTTATTTATTTATTTGCCAGAGACAGAGAGAGAGACAAAGAGCACAAGCAGTGGGGGTAGGCAGAGGGAGAAGCAGGCTCCCCACTGAGAAGGAACCCAATGCAGGACTCAATCCCAGGACCTTGGGATCATGACCTGAGCTGAAGGCAGACACTTAACCGACTGAGCCACCATGTCTTCTGTCCTTGGGTATACCCACTGTGCTTCACTTGGTATACACATGTACTTTCAGGTACATGGTTCCTAAGAAACACTTGCCTGTCCTATGGTTGAGAGATCCATGGGTCCTTATCTCCTGAAGGGAGAGGAGGTGGGAGAGGTTCTTCGGGCTTTCTTGAGGGAGCCTGGTAGACTGAGCTGCTCCCCTTAGACCAAGCCACTATTAGGTATGGGATTTAGGAAATATCAGAGAGGTGAGGAAGCTCTAAGACATTCTCTGTTCTCCCCACTGGCCCACTCTGGTTCCTTCCCTTCCCTTCCCTTGTGACAGCTGGAGTGTTGGTTAAGACCTGTCCCCACCAGACCTCCTCCAAAACCCTGTGGCCACCCAGTTCTAAATGAGTCCTTCTGGAGCCTGCTCTCCTGAGGAGAGCCATATCCTGGACATATGTTTGGACAAACCCTGTCCACCCTTACTTTCTGCTGTTTCCTCTTTGAGGGCTTTTCAGCCAAACAGCCCTCAAACACATCCTGAACACTTTCCCTCTGGGACCAGGAATGCCTTTTCGACCTGAGCCGAGGCATCCAGATATCCCCAAATCTACCTATTCTTTGGGGTGACTCAAATGTGACCTGGTGTTCCGGGAGACAGTCTTGGATCTCTCCCTGCTGGATACAACACTCACTTCATCTGGAATATCCCAGGGAGACCTGCTGTCTTCCTCGTTTTTCATCTGCGTTCTTCTCTTGCTCTTTGGAACTCTGGGTGGAGATCCTTTCTTTTGTATTTTTTTAATTCTCCACAATGCCAAACATGGAAATAATCAGTCCATGATGTATACAGAAAGTGTGTGGAATGAATTTCCAAGGATTTAGTCCCCAGGTAAGAAGCCCCCACTGAGGGTTATAAAGCAGGATGAAAACCCAATTTGCACTCACTCATTTAACACATACATACTTATTGACAACTTGGACCTGCTAAACACTGGGTTGCGTAGGGGATTTACAGCCACAATCATTGCCTTCAAGGACCTCATTCTTTAGAGGTGAGAGGGAACAAGACTGACCTGTGAGTAAACAGTTACCAAACAATGCAACATGTACCATAATAGTGCCAAGACTGGGTGCACAGTGGAGTCAGGATGGGTTTCAACAGGGAAGTGACATTTAGGCTGGGTCTTGAGTATGCAGAGGAGTTTTCCAGGCACCAGTGAAAGGGCGCTCGGTAAGAGCAAAGGCACTGAGCCTCAGAAATGATTGTGTAGGGGACTGGAAGAAATTCAGTACAAGGGGGAAAGAGACAATATAAGTCTCTGGGGGGAGGCAGGAAAATACCAGGTAAGATCAAGCAGGGGAGAAGGAAGGGAGCCCAACACTGGAGGCACAGGGCAGGTGTTTACGGAGAGGGGAGTCGTGACAGCTGTAGCGGCCAGGAGAATGAAAGAGAGGCACTTGTGAACCAGTAGCTCCTGTCCTCCATGTTCACCCCTGAATGGGTCATGGCCACTTTGCTTTGGATAGGAGGTCCCTGCAGGGAGCCCCCTGCCTCACACCGCTTTGTTGCCAGCAGCAAGTACAGATTCCGGTCACCTCCACACCTGCTCTCCTGGAGGAGCACTTCGGGGAACAGAGACCTTGGCAGGGCCAGTTTCTGGGCTGAAACCTCCTGTGTCCCCAGCAGGAAGATGCCTGCACCCTCAGGGGTGGGCAGATGGTGAGGCCTGCCTTCCAGCTAGGCAGCCACACTGGACTGCCAGTGCCCTTTTGAGCGTGGGGGAGCCAGCAGGGGCCCGCAGACCAATATCCGCCCTCCCAGGTGTCCACTCTTGGCAGCCCCACCTGTCTCCAGCCAACTGTGTCCTTGCAGATGAAACTGGCAGAAGGAAGGAGCCGGGCTCCTAATTGGATTCTTGATTTTTTTAAAATCACAACTTGGATGTTTCTTGTTCTGTCCGGTTAGACTGTCGGTCCCTTTTTGATTACCCCTTAATGCTTCCTAGATGCCCTTGGTCATGGGGTGAGGGGACTCTCCCCCTCCCCCAGCCCCCAGCACTTACCTAGTCTTCCTGGCCTGCTAGGAGAGCAGGTGGGTCTTTCAGCCTTGTTGGGAACATTTACACAAATGGAAAATGCCAGCATTTAATCTGTAAAGGAGCCCAGGCTGGGAAGTTCCAAAAGCAAATGTTTGAAGGTGCAGTGTGCTTCCTCTGAGCAGGTCCGGGGAGGCAAGATCCCATTTATTCTGCATACTCTGTGGGGGAAGACCTCCCCTGGGAGGCTGGGAAGATATCCTGCCTTCCAGGAGTTTCCACAACAAAAAGACAAATTCACAACCTTTTAAATCCCAAAGTCCACACCAGGCAGGGAGGGTTTGGTGGAGGAAAGGGCTCACTGTGAATTGGGCTGGGAGCCAGGGTGGGGAACGAATGGACAGACAACGAATGGACGGAGACAGGAGGAGCAAGGAGAGCGTGTCAGGCTATGCTAAGAGTATAACCAGAAGGCTAAAGAAAGAGCTCAGGGACAAGGGTAGCAGGCCTGGAGGGTGGTGAACAGACTCAGGGAGCCTTGAACGCCTGGCCAAGGAGTTGGGCCCTTCTGATGTAGGAGAGGTGACACAGGCCTGTGGACATACCCAATCCCAGCTCAGCCACTTACCGGTCAGCTTGAGCTTGGTCAAATGGTTTCTCCCTCTGGGCCAGGTGACAGGGGTGGACAGAGGCAGAAGTTCCCAACCAGGACGACAGGGGTGCTCCTTAACAAATGCATACGTCTAGTGCTAGTCGTAGTGGAGAACATCTCTGGGGCATGGCAGGGACATGTCTTTGTTTTAAAAGATGCTGGAACTTCTTGTGTGTATCACTGGATGAATTCAATTCTAAGCTCTCATTAGCTCTAAAATGAACGTGTTTCTGAGGTATGAGAAGATGGTAATGTAGTGAAGGAAGAACTTTTCCTCCACCCTCTTAGGTTCAGGGACTAGATACTGCAAATTAAACTTGACAGCAGACAGCAGCAGGAAGATGTTTATTTACACACGTGTCATGCATATGTGAGGGAGTGCTCAGTCATGAGTAATTCCAAAGGGTGGTTGGAATTTGGGGCTTATACACCTAACTTAGTAGAGAAAATGCAAAGAAGGGGAAAGCTCCTATGGGAAGAGCAAATAAGTTTCTTTGGGAGAGACAAATGCATTTTGAGGAGAACAAATGGGAGATAAAGTCTGTGATGACATTTGTTTATGCAGATGTGAGTGGTCTTTCCTCCTTTAGAGCCCTAGAAATTCCCTAGGGAGGAAATTGATGGCTTGTTTGTTCTTGATCTGTCTCCTGGGCGTAGACCGACTACCAAAGAGGGAATTTATGGCAGTCCTCATTTCTCAGAAGTTTCTGCTTTTAGTCAGAGAAGAGAAGCTCTGAGAAGGCTTTTATCTGCATCTGTTGAATCACAAAGGTCGTTAGCTTAAAATAATCTTTATACCAACACTGAGGGTCTGAATAGAGCCCCGTGGTAAAATGGCTAACACGAAGGAATTCTTGGCCAGCCTGGAGCTGACCTTCACAACCCGTGGAAACTAGTGGCTGAGGATTCATTCTCACTGTGTAGACCATGCATCTGAATTGTTGGGGTTATATGGATAATTTCAGAGCAAAGCTGATGCTGGGGGGTGAAGAGACATTTTGGGGTCTCAACAATCCAGATAATTGCAGTGGTGGTGATGCCCTCCCAGAATGCCCTGGGGTGGTGGGTGCACATTAGTCATAGGTTGGGGTGAGGAGAGGTGGTTGAGGAACAGGGAATAAATAAAAGGAATGAGCAGTCATGTCTCAAGCGGGCCTGCGAGGGCGTGGGGGGTGGCTGCCAGCATCCCAGGCAGGGAGACATGAGTCACACCCTGAGACGCTGACCTGCCAGCACCCAGCCTCTCTAGAAGGAGGGAGGAGGAGGCAGGCTCTGGAGATTCCAAATGTCAAGCTTTGCCTCTTGCTGTAGCCTTGGGCTTAAGATTTTTGTCATCCTTCATCATCACCCTTCGTAAAGCTACATGACGGACTGACCTCTATTCGTTCATAGGTCTTCTGCTGCTTTTTATCCTTAAGCCCTCAGAAGCTCTACTCCTGACCTTAAGGGCCATAGCCACACGGTCACTATCCTGGCCTGTAGTAACCAGGGTACTCTTACCTCTGAAGCTGCCCCATGGGACTGCTGTCTGTTCCAGACAGTGGGGCTGGTTGGTGACTTTGGGAGGGAAGAGAGACTTGTCACTGTGTTCTCAGCATTGTGGTCCTCCCCAAGGCCTTCTTATATGTGATCCCTGGCCCATCTGGGAGGTCTGCCCAGAGATCGGAGGTCTTTTCTAATGTTCTAAGGACCCCCAGACCCCCACACCCAGAAAGAGTGGGCAACTCTCAGAGCAACTGAAAAGCTAGCTGTTGCTAAGCGGCTTTGCCAGGTACCATGTCCTGCCCCGGAGGGCCCAGGACTGCTCCAGCTGAGAACAGCCACAACCTCTGTTTTCCTTTGGGACTTTCAAGGGAGACAGAGGCCAGAGTCACTATCTGGTCAGCTCCTAAGCTGACCTTCCAGATATTCCTGGGACTGAAATTAATGCTGCCTTTTTTTTCTCCACTCTGTGTTCTGTGACCTCCAAGGTCACACTCTCACCCCCACCAGCGGCCCCACCATCCCTCCCCTAGATCAGTGCCTATACCCTGCTCTGATCCCTGGCCTCAGCCAGCTCTGGAGCGTGGGCCCCGTGCCACAGGCCTTTGCCTCACCAGAGGCAGCCTGGGTGGAAGTTGAAGATCAAAGTCTTTTGCCAACCTTGGCAGAAATGTGCCAAATCTGTGTCAGGTAATGCCTGTGCGAGGGACTTTTATTCCCAGAGTCTGCTGGACCGTGTGGGGCAGCCCTGTGTGGCTAGCTGAGGGTTGGTATTTTTTCGCACAGCTGGATGTTTACAGCGTCTGTGATGCACTTGCCTTTTAAAAATGTCATCGTCGAGAATAGCTCTGTTTCATTTTATGTTTAGTCTCCCTTTTTATCTTTAAGTGGGAAATGGGGAGATCAGAGTGAAGGAAGCAGTTACGAAGCTCGCCTGTGTTCCAAACAAGGGACATGAGACTGCTCCCTGCCCCCACCCCTTGCATGTGCTTTCCAGAACTAAAGAGGAGAGCCTGCATTCCAGCCTCCGACAGGCCCCTTGACCTTGAACCAGGCAAGGCTGACAGTCCTGGAACAGGAGTGGCTGCTGGGAAATAACTGGGAGACGTCATGTCAGGGCAAAGAAAGAGCTGGAAGGAGATAGGAGGCTTCACCTTCACAACCTCCGGCTTACACAGCGCCTAGACAGACCGCCCCTGGGACAGGTGAGAGGAGCCAATTCCCCCAGAGAAGGGGCCGCTGGGTGAGCTGCCTCCCTCCCAGCACTGCGATGCAGTTGATGAGGGGACCTTCCCACTGGGGCAGACCATCCGACACAGTGGTCACAGTCACGTGAGGTCATGAGAGCTACATTTAAATAAATTGCAATGAAGGAAAGTTTAAGCATCTGTTCTTTGGCTGAATTGGCCATATGGCGGTTCTCCATGGCCACATGTGACTCGTGTCTGCCTGGTCAGCAGCGCAGATACAGAATGTTTCTGCTGTCACAGGACGCTGTCTTGGAGAGCCCTGCAGGTGTTTGGGAGAGGCTGACAGAACTCATCGAATCACCTTTACAGTGACCCAGTTATCAACTCCAGGTTGCGTGCATGCCTCTCCCACCCATGGTGGGCCTTCCAAGACTTCATTTGCTCTGCAGTTGGTCCCAAGCTGTGTTCTTGCTCCAGAGAACTGGCTGCATGGCCTTGTGACACCTCCCTTCTAGAAGGAACAGGTAGCATGCCTCTGATAACCAGACTAGATAGGCAATCCTCACACACCCCAGCGATCAACTAAGAGCCTGATATTTACTGCCCAAATGCATACCTCTGTGTCCTGTGATGACACATCTTACTAGGTAGGCCATCCTTCTGTCCCACTGCCACTTAATTGGTTCATGCTGGATGACGGGACCCATCAGACACACTGATGTCCAAGCAGGTTTCCTTCTTGGCTCCTCAGTGCCACCCCTGCCTTCCCCCAAGCACCATTACCTACAATAAAAATGTCTGTTAATATCCTAGGTGCGGTCCATGAAGCTCCTAACTCAGAATTCCTTGGTGGGGAGGGGCTTGTTTGTTTGTTTTTTATTAACATGTAATGTATTATTGTTTCAGGGGTACAGGTCTGTGAATCATCAGGCTTACACAATTCATAGCACTCATCATAGCACATACCCTTCCTAGTGTCCATCACTCAGCCACCCTGTCCCTCCCACCCCCCTCCACTCCAGCAACCCTCAGTTTGTTTCCTATGACTAAGAGTCTCTTATGGTTTGTCTCCCTCTCTGGTTTCATCTTGTTTCACTTTCCCCTCCCTTACCCTATGATCCTCTGTCTTGTTTCTCAAATTCCTCATATTATGGGATCATATGATAATTGTCTTTCTCTGATTGACTTACTTTGCTTAACATAATGCCCTCTAGTTCCATCCACATCATTGCAAATGGCAAGATTTCAATTTTGATGGCTATTTTGATAGTATTCCACTATATATATATATACACACACACCACATTTTCTTTATCCATTCATCTGTTGATGGACATCTGGGCTCTTTCCATAGTTTGGCTATTGTGGACATTGCTGCGATAAACATTCGGGTGCAGTTGCCCTTCAGATCACTACATTTATATCTTTGGAGTAAATACCCAGTAGTGCAATTGCTGGGTCGTAGGGTAGCTCTATTTTCAACTTTTTGAGGAACCTCCATACTGTTTTCCAGAGTGGTTGCACCAGTTTGCATTCTCACCAACAGTGTAGGAGGGTTCCCCTTTTTCCAAATCCTTGCCAACATCTGTCATTTCCTGACTTGTTAATTTTAGCCATTCTGACTGGTGTGAGGTGGTATCTCATTGTGGTTTTGATTTGTGTTTCTCTGATGCCAAGTGAGTTTGAACACTTTTTCATGTGTCTGTTGGCCATCTGGGTGTCTTCTTTGCAGAAATGTCTGTTCATGTCTTCTGCCCATTTCTTGATTGGATTATTTGTTCTTTGGGTGTTGAGTGTCATAAGTTCTTTATAGAGTATGGATACTAGCCCTTTATCTGATATGTCATTTGCAAATATCTTCTCCCATTCTGTCAGTTGTCTTTTGGTTTTGTTGACTGTTTCCTTTTCTGTACAAAAGCTTTTTATCTTGATGAAGTCCCAATACATTTTTGCCCTTGCTTCCCTTGTATTTGTTTTTTTTTAAAGACTTTTATTCATTTATTTTAGAGACAGAGAGAGAGGACACGACTTGGAGGAGAGAGAGGGACAAGCAGACTCCATGCTGTGCACAGAGCCTGATGTGGGACTCGATCTCACAACACTGAGATTGTGACCTGAGCCAAAATCAAGAGTGATGTTTGGGGCACCTGGGTGGCTCCATCGACTCTGGTCGTGATCCCAGGGTCCTGGGATTGAGACCTGCATCAGGCTTCCTATCAACAGGGAATCTGCTCTCCCTTTCCCACTTCCCCCTCCCCAGCTCATGCTATCACTCACTCTCTCTCAAACAAATACATAAAATCTTTAAAAAAAAAAAAAAAGAGTGATGCTTAACTGACTGCTACCAAGGGGAGCTTGTTTAAAATGCAAATTTCTGGGGGAACCTGGGTGGCTCAAGTGGGTTAAAGCCTCTGCCTTTGGCTGAGGTCATGGTCCCAGGGTCCTGGGATCGAGCCCCACATCAGGCTCTGCTCAGCGAGAATCCTGCTTCCTCCTCTCTCCCTCTCTTTCTACCTGCCTCTCCACCTACCTGAGATCTCAGTCTGTCAAATAAATAAAATCTTCTTTAAAAATGCAAATTTCTCAACCTCCAAGCCAATGGAATCAGAATCTCTGCGTGGGACCACTGACTTTGGGAAACACTGCAGGGGGGGGGGGGCAGGGTGGAGATGCTCAGGAATCACCACAAGAATCCCTGGAAACTAGAAATCAACCCCTTTTGCATTCTGGTATCTCTGGTATATTGCAGACTGCCCCTAGTGCTGAGAGCCAGATGCTGATGGCCTCAGCCGCTGCTGGGTGTGGGGCAGCTGCTTCCCACTCCCTGTGTACACACACAGGTGAGGACACATGCACACACTACTTGCCCATAAGGTCTGCTGGGTAAAAACAGAACTTCACCTAAGAAATGCCTGCTCCAGGTCTGGCCTTGGTGGGGCGGGGATGCCTGCCAGGCCTTCTCTCACTCCCCTGCTGCCTGGACCGCTGGACCAGCCCCCACTGCCTGCCTCAGAGAGACTGTCTTCCTTTTCTCTAAATCAGGGTTTCACAACCTTTATCAGCCCTTGCCTTCCTTTGGTGAACATAAAACTGTTCCTCTGAGATTCTAATGCGCCTTTGTCTCCCTTCTTGCCTCCCCTCCCAAAGACTCCATAGTTTGTGTCCCATTCTCCAAATGTAAAACTATATGCACATAATACTTAACAGAGTATGAAGGTACAGTTCATTACTGGAAAGAAAGTCCTCCTCCAAGGCAGAGTTTCTCCAGGCCCCGCCGGGAATGAGAATCCCCCGCGGGGCGGGGCTTGTGAACCACAGATGGCCGGCTCCACCCCCAGAGGCCGCTTCAGGAGGTCTGGGGCGGGGCCTGAGAATTTGCGTTTCTCACACGTTTCTAGGTAATGCGGCTGCAACTGGGTGGAGGGGGTGTCCCACTTGAAGAATCACTGCTGTAGGATGGTTATCCTCACATACCCCCTGGAAAGGGCCAAGCGTTTCTTTAAAACGCCCAGATGGGGGCGCCAGACTGACCCAGTCTAAGGAGCATGTGACTCGATATCTGGGGTCATCAGTTCCAGCCCCAGGTGGGGTGGAGAGATTACTTAAATAGAGACAACTTTTAAAAAAATAAAACACCCAGATAATCACATGGGGGAGCTGGGTGGGGGTCTCTTCTCTCTAGTCTCCTTCCCTCTTCAGACAGGAGCATCTCTAAAGCAAACCAACTCTGATCTCAATAACCCCAAAGGCCTTGCCGGGTGAACCTTCCCCCATTGTTATTCTGACCCAGTCTGTCCCTGCAAAAGATGTTATCCACACTGGCTAGCCGTAAAGGAGAAGGGAAAGGTGAAGAGTGAAGAACGCTTTCTTGCCAAAAATAATACCGAACACAGGTTTCAAATTCCACCTCTAGGAGATTGGTGGAGGGGTATTATGGTGCATGGTGTGCGCGTGTGGGCACGTGTGCACGTGTCCACGCCGGCACGTGGGCCCGCGTGTGCTCATATGCATGTTTACTGCTCTCTAGATTTCTGGGCACAACGTGTAGTAACCAAAGCCGAAAACTCCTACGGTGGAATCGGAACAACAGCACGGATGGAGAAAGCAGGCCTCCTATCCCAGGCAGGGCTTGGAAGGAAACAACGGCATAGCTTGTATATTTATCTGGGCCTTGGCGTCTCAGCAATGAAAAAGTTTGTGGAGTAAATGAGCAAAAGATGGAGAACTTTTCTACTTTGTATTTATAGGTTTTGGCTTTCCCCAAACAATCCATCTTGAGCTATCCCCATAAAGCAGGCAAGCAGCCTCTGATGCTCGCATCTTGTGAGAAGTTTTACACTATTTGTTTTATTTTTTATATTTTGCCGTGGGAAACAATCTAGTTCTCTGCCACCGAGGCTGTCAGGCAGTAACAGAGTGCCTGAGCTCCTGCGGTTGTTTATGGGGCTTTCTGTGAAATCATTAGCCCTTTTCCACAGATGGGAAAAGCAATGAAAAATCTCTCAGCAGCAGCCATGAGTGGTCCATCTGTCCTCAGCTGTCCCCATGTCGCTGCTTGTTTGGTAGCTATCATACTGTTTGGCTAGTCTCACCTGGGTTAGTCGTCTCACCTGGATGGTTATACTCTGGTACAGGGACTTTGAGAGGAGAAGGACCCATATGGGGAAGGACTTTAAATGATGCCTTACAAGGAAAGACAGAGGTCATGGAAGGTGTCATCTAGTGTGTCTCCTTGGGGACACTGCCCCATCTTCAAATACCCAGACAGCTATTATGTGGTAACTTCTTGAGCTTGCTTCCTGTGCCATCAAGGGACGTCCTGACTCGTGAGTCAGGTTATTTGCCAGGGTATCCTCCTCTCCGGGCACCTAACGTTAGTGTCCCTCACAGTCTTTTCTCTCCCTCCTTCCCATGTAAGCAAAATCATTGCTTCTCGTGGCTTTAAATATTTTTCAGCGGACAACTCCCAAATGTATATCCCTAGCCCAGATCAGTTTTCTAAAATGTAGACTTGTATGTTCAACTACTGACTCACATGTCTACTTGATGTCTCCCTGACATTGCCAATGTAATATGTACGAAAAGGAGTTCTTGATCCCCCTCCAACCCTAGTCTTATCTTCCCATGACTTTCCCCATTACAGTCAATGGCACCAGCCTCTACCCCATTGTTAAATCAAGAACCTGGGAGTCCGTTTTAGCACTTCTTCTCATTCATATGCCACATCAAACCCATCACCAAGCTCTGTTTATTCTCCCTCCAAACTATGCTTTGAGCTCCTCTACTTCCCTCCCCTTCAACCCCACCACCCCCATTCAAGCCTCTCAAAAGCACTAGTCCCCAGCTCTCCAACTAGTCTTCCCTGCCTCTAACCCTGAGTCTAGTGTTCAACACACAGCAGCCAGAGAGGCATCCAGAGCTCCCCATCTAATCGTGCCGCCCCCCGCTCAGACACTTCAGTGGTGCCCACTGCAGTTAGAATACATGCCCTGGGCTCCTCTGGATGCTTAACAACTGAGCCACCCAGGCGCCCCAGATTTTTTGTTTATAGAGAGAGAGCAGAAGCAAGAGAAGGGCAGAGGGAGAGGGAGAAGCAGACTCCCTGCTCAGGAGGGAGCCCAACATGAACTGAGCTGAAGGCAGACACCTAACCAACTGAGCCACCCAGGTACCATCCCCCTCTAAAATAAATAAATAAAATCTTTTAAATTTTTAAATAAACAAATAAAGACAGACAGACTTCCCATTGTCCTTGTCCATCTCCCAGTCCCCAGTCCAGGCTAGCTTAGTTCAGAGCAGCAGCCCCTCCCCCAGCACACTACCCATTAATGGAGTTCTGCAAGACCTACTTTGGCAAATTTGAGGGACCAGAACTTGTTTTCGTTTCGATGTGTTCTCTTTTCCCACCCTAAATCATTCTCCCCGGAGAATCCCTCATTCATACGAGGAGTAAATGATTGCTAGCCCAAAACCTTAATCCAATTACAGTGCCCGAAGCCCCTGGCCCTCCTGTTCTAATGCAGGCTCAGATGGGGGTGGGACTTCGGTGAGTCTGGGTGCTGATGGTTCACCGACTGGAGAAACGAGTCGCTTGGTTAACTGGCTCATGCTGCCATAACAAAATACCACGGGCTGAGAGGCTTGAGAAGAGAAATTTCTCACAGCTCTGGAGGCTTTGCAGCCAAAGATCAAGGTACCAGCAAGGTAGGATCCGTTTGGAGACCTTTTTCCTTGGCTCGTAGGCTGCTGCCATCTCGCTGGAGGCTCACATGAGCCCTTCCTGTGAGCACGGGGAGGGATCTGTCTGGAGTCTCTTCTTTAGAGCTCAGTAGTCCTACCTGATCAGGGCCCCACCCTTATGAACACAGTTAATCTCGCTTCCTTCGTGAGAGGCCCCGTCTCCAGACAGCTGAGAGAAGGGCTTCAGCATCTGAATTTTAGGGGGACAAAACATTTAGTTCATAGCACTAGGGAACAGAACACTGGAGGGAGAATGTCCTACTCTGTCCTGTCACTGGGGAAAGCACGGACTCCTTGACGTCTGTATCGGGATGGACCTCGACACCAGGGATGATCAGACTAAAGGATTTATCAGTAACTGAGGCCAGTAGTATTTGTTGCTGGCAGGAAAAATCCATTGTCTAATTAGGAACCTCGGCATCCTAGAATTATGGGGGCAGAGCCTGTTTTCAATTCGTTTTAACAGAGCTTCTCTCTGTGGCAATTCTAGCCAATTAAGCCGACTCTGCAGGTGCCCAGGCAGAGCGGGCTTTGTGTATGGGCTATATTTAGTGCCCAGGTGGCAGGTGGACATCTGCTACACTGAGCCCAGCACTACCTTGCTCACCACCCAGGCAGCGTCGAGATGACGCCTGGGGGCTTGTGTGGCAGCATGGAGGGCTTCCCCCGCCCCCTAGTCCTGCACTAACCCAGACACCTCCCTCCCACCCCCCAGTGGCTTTGGAAAAGCTGCCTCAGGTAGCACAGTACCTCTTTGTGGGCAACTTGCTCTGGGCCTGCTGGCTTTTTAAGGGCCTATGGAAAATGAAACCGAATTTAAAATGTATGCTTCTAAGAGAGAAAAATTTCTAGATTGAGGGGTGCCTGGCTCACTCAGCTGGAGGAGCTTGTGACTCTTGATCTCAGAGTTGTGAGTTCGAGCCCCACATTAGGTATAGAGATTACTTAATCTTTTATTTTATTTGTTTAAAATAGAGCACACAAGCAGGGGTGGGGGGGGCAGAGGAAGAGGGAGAGGGAGACGCAAACTCCCTGCTGAGCTGGGAGTCCCATGCAGGGATCAATCCCAGGACCAGGGGATCATGACCTGAGCCAAAGGCAGACACTTAACCAACTGAGCCACCCAGGCACCCCCAGAGTATTTAAAGATCTTAAAAAGAAATTTCTAATTTGAAATTAACAGATGTTAATTAACTACCCAGGAAATGCCAGTGAGCACCTACAATTGAATTCTACTGTTATATAAATGCCTAATAAATATGTGGTTATGTTATTATATAATGTATTTATAGATGACAATAAGAACAATGTGGGTATTTTAGAACACTAACATGGATAAAAGTCCTTTCCAGTTTCCTGAAGCAAAGAGAGATCTTTAAAATGAGTTATGGGTACGTTGTAATGTTTGATGTGATGTGAGAGGCCCCCTCATATTAGCATGCCCAGGCCTGGCCCAGGTGTGTTTTCCAATGGCCGTGAAGGCTCCGACCCTTGGACAAGGCCTGATTCTCATTCAGTCTGTTGCTGAGGTTGTGAGGACTCTCACCTTGGCCTGATGTGTCCTTGGCATCATCCAGGCCCAGATGCTCTGCCACAGAACTTCTCAGGGAGTCCTCCTGAAACCCCCTGCAACATGGGGTGTGCTTGTTTAGCATGTGGTTTGTGACCTGGAGACCTACTGGGTCACATTCCCCAGGAGAGGGCCCCGAGAAGCTGCACTGTGGCCAAGCTCCCAGCCGACTCAAATACACAGTCAGGTATTGGAAGTCGAGCTCTGGAGGCTCTGCCTCCTGTTTGGCGGAGGACTGCCCAGAGTCAGTACGAAGTGGGTCTGGAGGTGTGAGCCGGGACCTCTGAGGTACCATGCCAGAGGGCTGGGGCCAGAGCCGGGACCCAGGCAAGGTGTCTGGGGGCTGGCAGGGGCAGCAGGTAAGACCAAGAGATTGGGGCTTGTGCCCTTCTGGCTCCTGAATTCTCCCACCTGATCCAGGACAGTCGGACAGACAGCTGAGTCCTGGAGCTCCTTGGGGCTTGATTCCATGTCCAGAGCAAGACTAAAGGGACAGACATAGGGTAATGGGAGGACTTGTATGCACTCACTGACCCGTACATTTGGTATACATTCCTTCATCTGATATTGATTGAACACCTATTTTGTACCAGACCCTGGGCCAGGCCCTGGCCATTTAGCCATGAACGAAAATGAATATTGTTCCCTGTGTTGTGAGGCACACAGATCTGGTACGGCCACCTGGCAGATGCTGACAGGACAGCTGAGGGCTGGTGAGAGCTGCTGGGAAGTGGAGATGAGGTCATGGGCCAGAGGAAGTGGTCCCTTCTCACTCTAGGAAGGGAAGGGTCCAGCCCGGGGGGTGTCTGTGGAATGTCTGCTGAAGGTTCTGCACCTGTAACTGATTAACCTGTAAGTCTCCGCACCTGCCTCTTTCCCCTGTTCCATCTGCCTCCAGTTGCCATCCATTCTGTTTCCAAAAACATCTCTTGCTACTGTCCAATTGTCTTCATTTCCACTGCTACTATCTCAGCCCAAGCAACTGTCCTCTCCTGCCCAGGAAGATGGCAGGAGCCACCCATGGGCCCTGTCATTGCAGCTCTGTTCTTCACCATCTCCAAAGCATTATCATCTTAGCTTCCCACCAGGGACGTGGATCCCCTGTGTAAAGCCCTTCCAGTGACTTCCCCCGGGGCATTCAGGATAAAATCAAAACTAACTCTAACATGGCTCATAAGACTTCTGATCATTTAGCCCTAGGCTTCCTCCTGGACCTTTTCTTTTGCCAGTGTCCCGCTGGCTCCCTCTGCTTCCTGCCAAGTCTGCCAGGCCAAGGACACTCACACACCTAGAATGCCTTTCCTCACTTCCTTTCCCATTGCCTAAGTGATTGTTGCTTATCCTTTTGTCACTTCCACAGAGAAGGCTTCCTTAACTTACTCCCCACCCCCAAGGTAGATGAGGTCTCTTAGCTCTTTTACTGTTCTTTTATTTTCAAAGCACTTATGTGGTAATTATATACTGTGATTATTTAATGACTGGATCATAAGCTTTTCCAGGCAGAGATCTGATCTGTTTTATACTTTTTGGTAGACACAGTGCCCAGCACATTGGTGCTCAATAAATACATGTCAAACGAATGAGCAAGCATGGACATGGTGTGCATGTTCTAAAGTGTCCATCTTTGGGACAGGAGTCATGGGAAATTCAAGAAGAATAGTCATAGTCCCTGAATTTTAATAGATTTAAGAAAGTATTTCTTTCTTTTTTTTTTTTTTTTAGATTTTATTTATTTATTTGACAGACAGAGATCACAACTAGGCAGAGAAGCAGGCAGAGAGAGAGGAGGAAGCAGGCTTCCCACTGAGCAGAGAACCTGATGTGGGGCTCGATCCCAGGACGCTGGGATCATGACCTGAGCCGAAGGCAGAGGCTTTAACCCACTGAGCCACCTGGGCACCCCAAGAAAGTATTTCTTAATCAGGACATTGGGTTAGTTTTCTGCTACTGAATAAAAAAATTACCCCCAAATTTAGCAGCTTAAGACAAACATGTATAATCTCACACTATTTTAGTAGGTCAGGTGTTTGGAAGGCATTTAGCTGGGGGGGGGCGGGGATCTGCCTCTGGTCCTCTCATGAGGACTAGACTGTAGTCATCTGAAGGCTTGACTGGGGCAGGAAAATTCATTTCCAAGATGGCTCACTCACATGCTGCCATTAGTACTGGTTGTTTCTTAGTAGCCCTAATTTGTCACCACGTGGACCTTTTTATAGGGCCACATAAAAAGGCTAATTTCCTCCAGAGCAGGTGATCTAAGAGAGCACAACCCAGAAGTCAAAATGCCTTTTATGAGCCTTGGGATTCACACTGTGTCATCTCTGCCACCTCCTATTGGTTGTACAGGTCAGCTCCACTTACTGAGGAAGAATTACACAGGGACATGAACTCCATGTGAGGATCTGTGGGAGCTATTGTGAAGGCTGGATACCAAGTGCTGAAATGTAGCACCCTGTGTGTAAGCATGAATTCAAGGAAGGGGATGATCTCTGGTCTGATGAAAGTGGTCGATTCACTCTGTATCCTGAAGAATGACTACTGGAGAATTTCCGTAAGAGGAGAGAAGGCAGGCCAGGTAGGAGCATAAACAAAGGCTCTGGGGCAGGAAATGGACATCATGAATTTATTAATCAGAGAGGAACATGGTGTGGCTGGAACAGAGAGTGTTTGTAGTTTCTGATAGAGGTAATAAGATGATGTAGTTAGATGAAAACTAATCAAAAAGAACCTTGGGGGCGCCTGGGTGGCTCAGTGGGTTAAGCCGCTGCCTTCGGCTCAGGTCATGATCTCAGGGTCCTGGGATCGAGTCCCGCATCGGGCTCTCTGCTCAGCGGGGAGCCTGCTTCCTTCTCTCTCTCTCTCTCTGCCTGCCTCTCAGTGTACTTGTAATTTCTCTCTGTCAAATAAATAAATAAAATCTTAAAAAAAAAAAAAAAAAGAACCTTGGAAGCCAGGCAATGACTCTGTTCTGATGGGTTGTCAATAAGGAGCAATGATGAGTGTTACGATGTCTGACCAGGATGAAAGCAGAGTTTTAAGAGCATAATCTAGGGGCACCTTGTAGGATAGTGTGATCTGGGGAGAGACTGAAGGGAGAGCCATGAGCCTTGGCCTGGTGAGAACCTTAAATAAGATCTTCATCATGAGAGTGGAAAGGAGGCAGTTTTAAGTGTTATTATTAGAGGAAAGAGAAATGGAAGGTGAGGTGGAGAGATGGGTCTGCATCTCACTTTCTCCATGCACAGAATGCTCACTTGGTGAGCACTGTTTATTCTAGGACAGAGGGAGGTAAGGCTGGGAAAAGAAGAGAGGATATTTGGAGTCATATCTGTCCAGCTCCCCCTCCTTCTACTCCATTCATCCATTGTGGGTCCAAAATCTAGCACCTTTCTCTTCCCCTCTCTTTGTGCCCCACAGTTAGCAAGCTGCAATCTGTATGCTTGATTCCATGCATCCTAGGGGGAACCCCAAGTCCCCTCCTTCTCCTCTGTTCACTATAGGCACACAGCAGTCAAGAGACTGTTCTGGGGGAGCACCAGCATCAGCCAGCTACTGCTTTAGACTGAGCAGCCTGAGAGACTAGGTCTTGTCAAGCCTGAAGATGTGCCCCCGAGGCACAGAGGCGGAGAGCTGACCCAGGCCCAATGCTTTGACCTGCAAAGTCTTAACCTCCACATCTCATCTCTCCTGATCCACTTAGTTCCTTGCCCCAAATTGATTTGCAGAGAAGACACAGTGGGTTGGTTCTCACTATTGTTAATAACAATGAGATTCTGTATTTGAATTCTTCTTATCATTTCCAAGTACTTTGACAAACATCACCACTAAGGGGCACATAACTGACGACAGCAGTGTTCTGTATTGAGTCCTCATTTCACAACTTACCAGCTGGTGAGTTCTGATCCGTAAGCCTCAGTCTCCCCATCTATGAAATGGGTTAGCAATAGAACTACCCTTGTTGAGCAACAGCAATGATTGAATGGAACTCAGCAAGGTGTCTGGCGGGTCATGGCAATAGGGCAGAGCTCCCACTCTCAAAATGCCTGCAGGCTGGTTGGAAAGACATGTGAAAAGAAAAAAGTCTTGCTTTTTTGGGCTGCCTGGGCTTTTGTTAATAAATTTCCAGCAGGACGTTTCCGACACTTGCCTTTTTTTAGAGACACGAAGAGAGGAGAATTGAAAACATTTCCTATGTTGAAATGAAAGGCACTATTTAATCTTGCCACCATCTGCCTTCCCTCCAGGCTGGGAGCCCACAGGCCCAGCTCCCCGTTTCCTAGCGACAGGACAGGCACACCTTCCCCATTAGAGAAAAACACCCACTGTGGGGGAATGCTCCTGCCCCAGGGAACTGTGAACAGTTGTCCCAGAGCAGAAGGGGACCCAGCCTTCCTGGTCACGTCTTCGAACAGGCTGCGCTGTTCCTCCTTCCCTGGGGTCACGTTGCAACTGGGCTGGCACTTAGTTTGCAAAGTCCTTGAGGGTGATGCTCCATGCCCCAAAACCCCTCCATCTCCCCAACAAAGCTCAAAGGCTGTCTCCGTTTCCTAGAGCTGCCATAACAAAATACCACAAACGGGGTGGCTTCCAACAGCAGAAATTCATACTCTCATAATTCCAGAGGTCAGAAGCAAAATCAAGGCATTGGCCGGGTTGGTCCCTTCCAGCGCCTCTGCGGGAGACCAGACCCATGTCTGTCCCTAGGTTCTGGTGGCTCTGGCAACCACTGACATCTCTTGGTTTGTGGATGCCTCAATCTGCCTGCATCCTCCAGTGGCTTTCCCCATCTCTTGACCTCTTTCCTCATCAGGGCACCTGTCACTGGATTTAGGGCCCACCCTAATCCAGAATGATCTCCTCTTGAGATCCTTACCTTAATTATACTTTTAGAGACCGTTTTTTCAAAATCCTATTCTGAGGTTCCTGGCAGACAAATCTCTTTTTGGATGGGGGAGTGGGCATTACTCAATCTACCGGTGGGGGCTATGCTGTCACTGCGGCGCCTCTGGTCCAGGTGAGGTTTGGCCAGCTGCTCTCAGGGACATTATTTGGGATGCCCCTTGATTCACAGCGACAAGATGTGTATTTTGGAAGTGGAGCTTGGAACAGCACAATTGCATAACCCAAGAGGATGTAGCCCCCATGGTGGGACACCTGGTGTGGTGATTCTGCAGGGACACCCTATCTGACAAGGCGTCTTCCCAGGGATCCTGTGCCCTGAGTGACAGCAGCCAGGCCCATGCAGCTGGGCAAACAGCAGAGTCATGCCTGCTACGCCAATACCCTTCATCCTCCCTGGGTGGGGAGATAGGCGGACTGTCCCACTGGTGGTCCTGGCCCACCCTCCAAGGGGCCCCCCCAGGCTCGGGGAATGACCCATCCTCTTTCCTCTTCCTCTCACCACCTCTGGATTTGGGAGGGTCTCCTGTTCCCCAAATATCCCCCTCACAGCTGGCTGAAACCCAGCCATCTGAAATCCATTTCTTTCCGTCCTTATTATTATTTTTAAAACATACTGTGCAGGGAAGCCTTGGTGGCTCAGTCAGTTGAGGGTCTGACTTCAGCTTAGGTCATGGTCCCCAGGTCTTGGGATCGAGCCCCACGTCGGGCTCTCTGCTCTGCAGGGAGCCGACTTTCCCCCCTTCCTCTGCCTCTCCCCACTGGTTGTCCTCTTTCTTGCTCTCTCTCTCTCAAATAAATAACTTTTTAAAAAATAATAAAAAGTCTGTGCAACCACAAAGCTATCATATGAATTTATTTTTTGTTTTTAATTTTAATTTTTAAGATTTAATCTATTTGACAGATCACAAGTAGGCAGAGAGGCAGGCAGAGAGAGAGTGGGGCAAGCAGGCTCCCCGCTGAGCAGAGAGCAGAGATGCGGGGCTCGATCCCAGAACCCTGAAATCATGACCTGAGCCTAAGGCAGAGGCTCAACTCACTGAGCCACCTAGGTGCCCCCATATTTTAAATTTTTTATTATTTTTTTGATTTTTAAAAATGTATTTGTGAGAAAGAGAGAGAGAGAGAAAAAAGAAAACACAAGCAGTGGGGAGCAGCAGAGGGAGCCTGATGTGGGGTTCAATCCCAGGACCCTGGGATTACGACTTGAGCCAAAGGCAAACACTTAACTGATTTTTATTTATTTATTTTAAGATTTTGTGTATTTATTTGACAGACAAATCACAAGAAGGCAGAGAGAGAGAAGGAAGGAAGCAGGCTCCCTGCTGAGCAAACAGCCCAATGTAGGGCCTCGCTCCCAGGACCCTGGGACCATGACCTGAGCCGAAGGCAGAGGCTTTAACCCACTGAGCCACCCAGGCGCCCCTGACTTTTATTTATTTTTAATAGGTAATGCATTGTCATAGTTGCAGATTCAAAAGAAACAAAAGGACATTCTGTGAAGATTCTCCTTCCCACTCCTGTCTCCCAGCCACCCAGGGCACCTGTCCAGAAGCCACTGATGTTTCAGTCGCAAGTGTGCCCCCGAGATACACATATAGTCCCAGATCGGCATCTTGCCCTCTTCTGCACAAATGGTAGCTACTATACCTAGTTTTGCAACTTGGTGTTTTCACCTCACAATGTATTTTGGGGCTCCTTCCACACCCCTCACAGAGAGCTTGCTCTTGTATTTTTTTTTTTAAGGTTTTATTTATTTATTTGAGAGAGAGACAGGGAGAGCATGAGTGAGGAGAAGGTCAGAGAGAGAAGCAGACCCCCCGTGGAGCTGGGAGCCTGATGCGGGACTCGATCGCAGGACTCCAGGATCATGACCTGAGCCAAAGGCAGTTGTCCAACCAACTGAGCCACCCAGGCGTCCTGCTCTTGTATTTTTTAAGTGGTGGAAGGACCCACAGTGTGCAAGCCCCGTGGCATGTTCCCCATACCCTGTTGATGGACACATGGGCTTTTCGCTAGGTTTCCTGCTCCTGGAAACAAGGCCACAGTGAATAACCTTAGGTGTGCATCGTGTCTCGTGTGAGTGGGAATAAACCTCTAGAGTACATTGCAAGAAGTGGCCTAGCCTGGGGCCCCTTCCTCCCACCGTACACCTTCTGGAAGGCACGCAGGCCCTGGACTGAACAGCACAGCCTCCAAGGGCCTGGCTGGTTTATTTGAAGATGGTGAGCACTCTGCAGGTGGAAATGTGAAATCCATCTTGATGGGGGTGTTTAGGGATGCCACAGAGTAACTCAGATGCAATTCAAGACCTTATCACTGTTTGTTAAGATTTTGTTTGTCGGAGAGAAAGCACACAAGCAGTGGGAGAAGCAGGCAGAGGGAGAAACTGGCTCCCCAGTGAGCAGGGACCCAGATGTGGGACTTAATCCTAGGACCCTGGGATCATGACCTGGAGCTGAAGGGAGATGCTTAACTGATTGAGCCACCCGGGTGCTCAAGACCATATAATTTCTATGTTGCTGTTAAACCTGGCTCATGCCTTGCCTCAGCCTGTGTCAAGATTCCTCAGGGTGGGCTGGAGATCCCTCAGGGTGAGCTGGCTCAGGCTCTTCCCTGTGACCTTGGCCAGCCACTCACCCTCTCTGGGACAGTGAGTACTTGAATCCTTGTCATTCCTTCTTTTTCAGACTTGCGGAAGGGTAAGAACATGTTCCACAGCCCCTTGCAAGTCATGTCCCAACAGCAATCACACTCTATTTATTAATAATTACAGTAGCCGTGAAACAAGAGTAAACCCCATTTCACTCTCTGGCTGGTGTATTTATTTCCAATTTTATGTCCTTAACTCTGTGAAAGAAAAATAAGTTTGAGGAATGTATTTCATTCTGGGCTGACCTGGCTTGCGAGGGCGGTGGGGGCCGCAGGCAGATCTGTGGAGTCTGGCCCTGCAGACCCTGAGGGGCAGGGGAGTTTGCTATGGATGCCTCCTGGGCCAGGTTAAGGGTAGGGTATCTGTGAGGATTTTCTGCCTGGAGGCCTTGAGTATGGACAACTAACATTTTCCTGGTGCTTTCTCAGTTAATCTGTGATTCAGTCAAATTCTTAGTAATACCAGATGTAAGCAGAAAAATAAACTAGTTTTTGGGGAGATAAGGGAACTCAGAGACTTGCCTTAAATTTGAAGCAGGCAGCTCAGAGACCAGATGGGAACCAGTACGAGACAAAGCAGCCGGGAGCTCAGATCACTCCCCAGAAACGAGGAGGTGAGGACCCCACGGCTTCAGGCAATAGATGTCCCCACAGGGTGGATGGCCACTGCCCGGTCTGAACACAGGACACCAGAGGCTAAGGTGACCTGTTACTGTAAATTGTCATCCCGTTGTCCACCTCAGCCACCAAGGTGGGCCCAATGGGGTGGCCTCTGTGTCTGCTCTTATAAGTCACCTACTTGAAAATAAGTATCCCTTCCTGCCCCAGTGCCTGATGTGTGGAACCTGGGTCACTGTCCACAGCCCAACTACTCCAACCACAAGGGAGGTGGAAGGAAGCCAGTGGCCTCTTCAGCTTCTAGGATGGGAAGCCAGCCTGCTCCTCCAAAGACTTAGGGAGTGGGATCCTCCCTACTAAGGAGGGGGTGTCAGATGTAGGATGGCAGAAAGGCAGCTATCATGACTCACTGCACCACAGTCTCGGGATTTGGGTTACTATAAGCATATCCTACTTGGTGCTGGGGTGGTGTCTTTACCCGAATCAGGGCTCCTGGGATCTATATATGGAGATCTCTGCGCAGAGCTGTCTGCCCTAGAGCTTACTGCTCACAGTCAGCTCACCATTAGCGGATTATTGGCCAATGCCACATCTTTTCCATCCTTTCCAACAGTGGTAATGGTAGGCCTGGAGCACACCCCCACATCCATTTGAAACCCACACCCGTTAAGCTGCCACAATAGCTCCTTTTAGTCATGAAAATAATGCTGTTTATCCTTTGGAAGATATTTGCTGGGAAGCAAAGAACTTGGTAGAAAAATAGGATGTTAGGGCAGAGATGTAGCCTGGGGCTGTCTGCCAGGCTAGCTGCCTGGAGCTGACCAGGGAGGGACCCAGAAGGCTGCCTAGGGCTCGACCACTGGTGGTCACTATGTAGCTCGGTGTCACACCACGGGGGTCCGCTCTGGGGGGACAGTGAGGGAGGCATGCCTGAGCTCCGTTGCGCAGTGAGCAGCAGAGCGCAGAGATGCCTGGCCATGGCTGCACATCATAGGCCTCAGGAACAGGTGGTGGCAAGGGTGACTTTGTCCAGCCTATGAGTGTTACAGATGCGGAAACCCAGGTGCAGAAAGAGGGGCTGGGAGCTGCCCAGGGCGACTCCACAGCTCAGGGGCAGATTATGGTCCTGGATTAGGTCCCCACCCAACCCTCCCCGCCTCCCCGACCCAGGATGCTGACACAGGTGATGAGAATGGGAATATGAACCACCAGGGGACCTTGCTGGAATGCAGACTTTGATTGGGGGTGGGGAGGGGCTGGCTGAGAGTGTGTTTCTAACCAGCACCTTCTAGGAGCTAAGCTTTAGAGCAGTGGTTTGCACCCTGGTGGTGCTTGAGAATCACTTGGGGTGCGTTCATAAAATATGGATGCTTGGAACCAGAGCTCATGGAGCTGGAGGTGGTCAGTGAGCCTCATAGACACTGGGTTGAGGAGCACTGCAGTAGAGGCCACCAGTGAGAAGGGGTTTCAGGAGGCCAGCAAGCCTTCTCTCTTCCAGCTGCTATGGCTAAAACCCCTCAGGTCGTGGCTGAGTTTACACAAGCCAACACCTCCCAGAAAGGTGCAGTGGCCCTGAAATGGGGCTCCTTAAGCAGAGGTGCTGGGCACCAGGAGCACTGGGAGGAAAAAGCCAGGGAGGGAGGGTGTGTACAGGGGAGGATGGAGCCAGGAGGCACATTCTTTTTAAAAGATTTTATTTATTATTTATTTGACAGAAAGAGAGAGCGTGAGCCCAAGCAGGGGGAGTGGCAGGCAGAGGCAGAGGGAGAAGCAGACTCCTGTGGAGCAGGGAGCCCAAGGCAGTACTTGATCCCAGGACTGTGGGATCATGACCTGAGCTGAAGGGAGACTCTTAACCTACTGAGCCCCCCGGGTATCCCCAGGAGGCACGTTTTATGGCCGGCCCAGCTTGGGCTGTGAGAGAAGACCTTAGCAAGCCCACATGGGGAGGGGCCTGACAGGTTTGATACCTGAGGGGTACAATGAAGGACCCCCCTACCAGCGGGGCCACTAGCAGGCTGAGTGGTCTGCCTCAAGCAGCTTGAGTTCCGCCTTTCCCTGGGGTGCAGGCGGGCCCCTCTCTGGCCATTGCTGTTGCCATGACACCCCCTCCCCGATGGGGCCTGGTTTCCCTTTCATGGTCAGGCCTTAAGGTGAACCTCCCTGCCCAGCACAACTGAGGCATCCCTTTTCCAGAGGGATGTCACTCATTCGGGAGGGATCTCTGTCAAACAGAACGAAGGAAGTGAACAGTGCTGTTAGAAAGGTGTAGCTCTGTGACTACTGCCGTGGATGAGCTCCCCTGGGGAACACCAGCTCCACCTGGGGCTCCAGAGGGGCACACTCTGTGCCCTCTTAGAGAACGGTGAGGCCCTGGAGCAAACAAAGGGTCTGCAAATTCCCATTAGCTTTATTTAATCCAGTATTTCCAAGTTCATTTGGACCATGGAACTCTTTTATTGCGTTACGACCATTAATGTTCTGGAAGGCCCACTGTGGGATTGAGACCCCCCCTTTGAAGGAGACTCCAGGACAGGACTGATGCCCGAGTACCTCAGATCTGGAGGCTCAGGCCCAGCTGGAGGCAGAGGTGTGACTCCATACCTCCAGCATTCCTGCAGTCCAGAGAGCCCTTCCAGAGCCTTTTTCCCGAGGACATTTAGAGGGAGCCTGGTCCAAACAACACCTTGGTTTTGGATTTCTGGCTTTCAGCCCTGTGACAAAATCAATTTATGTATTAAGCCTCCAAGTTTGTGGTGATTTGTTACAACAGCCTTAAGAAATTAACACAATTATTTGGTTGCCTTGAGGAGGTTTCCTGGCCCACTGGCTACCTGGGTTCTAGCCTCACATACAATGCCCCCCCCCACCCCACTTTTGACGTGGTCTGCCCTCAAGGGCCTGGGTCTTGCAGCTCTCTAGGGGCCCCTTGGGTTGGGGGGTCTCCTCACAGAATCTCCTAAGTCTCCTCCTCAGCTGGGGGCTGGTATCTGGAGATGGCTTCCAGGCCAGGAACCTTTCTTTCTCTGCACCCAGGTCCCTCGAATCCATGCTGGTTTATGAAGGGCGTTGCTGGCCGGGAGTACAGATCTCAGAGAAAAAAGGTGCAGGCCCTTTATGAGTGTGGGGACATTGCAGTGGCTCCTACCTGCTGTAGAAGGCCAAAGCAACTGCAAGGCTAGCCTGGAAATGGGTCTCTGCAAGCCATGGGCCCCTGATTTCCTCCTTCCACCTGCTGCTGGAGTCCCACAGGCTGGGATACCCCGGGTTTGGCCCCCAGGTCCCCCAGAGGGACTAGGGAAGCTAGGGTGGGGTGGGCCTCAGCCAAAGTCATCTGAAGGGGAGCTGTGTCCTTCCCCCAAAACTGGGGGAGAGGGAAGAAGGAGGGAGGGCCAGGAAGAGACTCAGTAGGAATCACACACCCCCAGTACGTGGGACACCTGCTTTCATGGGCTGTGTGATCACTAATGCATTATTGAACTTTTCTGTGTCTCAGTTTCTCCTATAAAATAAGAGCTTTGCTTTTGATCACCCCCAAGTTCCTATGTTCTCTCTGTCACCAAAAGTCTCTAAGACCAAATGGGGTACCAGGCTTTAGGGTGGGGTTCAAAGTTAAAGAGAACATCAGACCTGCCCTAGAAGTGAGTGCAGTCTGGTGGGGAAAGCTAGACACTCACCAGTGACAGAAGTCCTTCCCAGAGGACAATGGGAATGGGGACCCTCTTACAGGATGGCCTGCGTACCAGAATCAGCCCCCTGAACCCCAGAGGAACCACCAGGGGTCCTGGAGTAGAACCCTGGGGGTCCCAATGTGGAGCCAGGGCAGAGTACCCCAAGGGAGGAGGATGCTAGATGGCAGGGTGGGGCGGGGGAGACCTCTTGGACCGAAGTGGGAAAGGGGCAGAAACCTAAAAGAAGACAGACTTAAATTCATATTCAGGTCAGGTTTCTGGGCTTACATGGTATAAACTGGTGTAAAGGGTGAAGGGGAAATTGGTATTTAAGGGTGGCTGAATTGATTTGTATCGAAAAGGGCAGGAAGTGAGCAGGGGGAGCCCTGAAATTTGGGTTTTGAGAATGCATGAAGGAGGGGAGCAATTTTGGGGTAGCTGAGCCATGGTGGAAATAGCCACCAATGTGTCCTCTATGCTAAGGTTATAAGCTGCATTTTGTGTCTTTTCAAATGACTGTAGTAAACATTTACATTGCTTTTCAGTTACTCCTACTTGGAGGCCAGATTGATGATTCTTTGGATACTGAGGCTGACTTTCCAGGTAAGTTAAACCAGCAGGGGGGTGCAGGGAGGTGGGGCCTGCCTAAGAGGGAGAAATGCAGAGCAAGACCCCATGTATCTTGTGGCCTGAGTCAAGGTCAACCACAGACCTTCTCCCTTTTCCCCCTGCCAACTTGCCAGCTCTTTGTCTCATGGTGATCAGTTAAGATTAGAACTGTTGGTCTCCCAGAAACCAGCTAGACACAGATTACCATTACCTGTTCAGCTGAGACTTCCCCGAATCACAACACACTTCCAACTGCAGGTCCCCTTCTCCATACCTTGTGCCCTCTCTTCCTGGAAAAGCCCAGGTCAAACCCCTGAGGTGGTCTAATCTCATCCAGCAGTAGCCTGAACAAAATGAATGTCCTTACTTGTCCGGTTTTGGTCTTTGACACCCGTGATATGCTTTCTCCAACTGTGTATCATTTTATTTTCATGACACTCCTAGGAGGTAGATGAAGAAGATATTCTTTATTCCTCCTTTGTACTTGGGGAATGAGACTCTGTGATGGTAAAAGCAACTTTCCTGAGGTCCCAGAGGCGTGAGGAGACCAGAGGCTAGAACCTGGGTTTCCTCATTCTTATTGCTTCTAAAGCTGGCCTGTCTTTAGTGCTGAAACTGGTCCCCGCCCTGGTCAGGTTGGTTTAGACTGGCAAGCTTCTGGTCCTGCAGTTGGGCTCTTCTCCCCATCTGCTGTCAGCCTGGGGCCAGACTGCATGTAAGGATCCTAGACCTCAGAGCTGAAAGGGCCCCCAAGAAATGATGTGATCTGAGCTCCTTTTTTCAGAAGTGGCAACAGACTCATGAGGTCTAGTGACTTGTTGAAAATCACATGGTAAAACAGGTTGTCCCTAGAGCAGGGCTGAGCGGTGGGAGTGGGGAGGGCACCTCAGGGAGAGGTGTGACCCCTGACCTTGCAGGTTATAGTCTGGACTCTGGATGAGCAGCTGGGACAGGACCTCCTTTGGGCTGTGCCCAACCCATTCCTCGAAATGGGTTCTCAGGGTTTGAAGAGATGCTCAACAAGCTGCCTGGCATCTCCCAGCACCACAACTGCAAAGTGGGGTATTCGCGTACACACTGACCCCAAAATTAGTTGTTGGGATGTTTGAGAGCAAGAAGTGGGTATGAGGTTGTTTCTAGGAAGGGTGTCTGCAGTAGGCTGATGAATGGCCCCCAGAGATGCCCTAATTCCTGGAACCTGTGAATCTATTACTGTATATGGGAAAAGGGACTTGGCAGACAGTCTTGCAGTAGGGGCGATTCTGGATTACTCATGTGAACTCTAACTGTAAAACCAAGTGTCCTTGTAAGGTAGAGGCAGAGGGCGATGCGGCAGTAGGAGGGGAGCTGTGAGGACAGAAGTAAGAGGTCAGTTGGTGTGAGAAAGGGAGCACAGGGGCTTCTAGAAGCTGGAAGAGGCAGGGAACAGGCTCTCCCTCAGAGCTTCCAAAGGGAAGCTTGATTTTGGCCCCTGAAGAGTCATTTTGGACTTCAGTCCTCGAGGCTGCTGATAATTTATCACAGCAGCCCTAGGAAACTAATGCAGGGTCTTTCCAGAGGCACTCACACCACATAGCCTGAGTAGCCTCCTACTGTGCCTGTGGGTAAGGCCAGCTCTGAGTGGGGGTGGGGGGGACGCCTGGAACAGAAGCAAAGCAGAAGCAAAGCGGCCTTTCTCCCAGTGCCTGGGACAGGACTGCTGTCTGTGCCTGTGGGGAGGCTGAGGGGCGAGGGCGGACTTCATGCTCCCCTTGCCTCCCTGTCTCCTGCCACACACACCTCCCCCCAGGCATTCTTCCCCAGCCTTTCCCTGGGTCTCTATCTGTGAGCTCCCCCTTTCTCCTCCAGCAGTCAACCACTCATGACCCCAGTACTGGTCTCCTCCTCCTTGGTTTGTAGTAGAGTGAAAAAATAACGTGGGTGGTCTTCACAGCAGCACCAGAATCCTGCTCAGAGAGGGAACTGTCTTTGTTCAGGAGAACACTATTATGGGCCCTCTGGCTGTCAGGAGATGGGCCCTGGGAAGGACCTACAGTGATGCAACACAAGGAAGTGAGGGCAGAATTACTTTCCCAAGACAAACCATTTGTCACCAAAAGGGAGGGATGGAGACCCGGTGACAGGGCAGGAGCCAAACTGGTACATGCACAGTTGGGACTTTATTTTTTTTTAAGCTTTTATTTAGTTATTTGACAAAGAGAGGGAGAACAAGCAGGGGGAGCAGCAGAGGGAGAGGGAGAAGCAGACTTCCCACTGAGCAGGGAGCCCCATGTGGGGCTTGATCCCAAGACCCTGAGATCATGACCTGAGTTGAAGGCAGACACTTCACTGACTGAGCCACGCAGGCGCCCCCACAATTGGGACTTTTTGCTTAAAAGGTTAGGCCGTCTAAATTTTAAAGTGTGTGTTTGTATATATTTCCTCCACCTCTTTCAGCACTTCAGTGAGTTTTGCTAGGACCAAAACAGCATTTTTACTTTCATTTTTGTCTTCCTTTGGCTTAAAATAAGCCAAGGAGAGGGGTTGCCAACTCTGCAGTTGGCACAAGGTAGGGCCGGCACGTTTGGGATGGGGAGCTGGCCTCCAGCCTGGACTGCCATTCAGCAGGAGCACTTGGCCCTTGACTTGACTTAATCCTGCCACAGAAAAACCAGAGTTGGGCAGTCGTGGAAGGGATAAAACAGATCTTACTCAGACTTTTGCAATAGGGGAGAAGGGACTTTAATCTGGAACTGTGTTCAACTTGGAATTAGGCAAGGCAAGTGGGAATTTGTAGCTAGGGAGCAGGAAGGAGGTGGTGGATGAGAGAAACATGGAGGGTGATGGGGATGTTGGCTAAACTGACCTCCCGGGAGATGACATCCGGGAGAGGGAGGACGAGGAATTTGATCAGATATTGAGGGTGAAGAGATATGGAGGTGAAGGGTTCTGGTTAGGCTGAATTAGCAGGGGTCTTGCAAAAAGTGGGTTTTACAAGGAAGTGCACAGGTGGGCCCATGAGAAGATTCAGGAGTCTGATGAAGTTTAGTCAAGCCAAGAATCTTCATCAATCCTCACAATAATCTAGGGAGGTATATGCCATTATCCTCATTTTGCAGACAAGGAAACCGAGGCACAGAGATATTATATCCCTTGCCCAAGATCACACAACTGGTGCGTTAGCACTCCAAACCAGGCCATCTGAATCCAGAGCCCTCTTTCTTTCTTTTTTCTTTAAACTCCATTAATTATCTTATAGTATATTATTGGTTTCAGAGGTAGAGTTCAGTGATTCATCAGTCTTATAGAACACCCAGTGCTCAAGTGCTCATTATATCTGTGCCCTACTTAATGTCCATCACCCAGTGATTACCCCATCCCCTCACCCCCTCCCCTCCAGCAACCATTGGTTGTTTCCTGTGATTAAGGGTCTCTTGTCATTTGTCTCCTTCTCTGTTTTCGTCTTGTTATATTTTCCCCTCCCCTCCCCTACGCTCTTCTGCTTTATTTCTTAAATTCCGTATATGAGTGAAATCATAGATAATTGTCTTTCTCTGATTGACTTATTTTGCTCAGCATAATACCCTCAAGTTCTATCCACGTCATTGCAAATGACAAGATTTCAATTTTGGGGGCGCCTGGGTGGCTCAGTGGGTGAAAGCCTCTGCCTTCGGCTCAGGTTATGATCCTAGGGTCCTGGGATCGAGCCCCGCATCAGGCTCTCTGCTCAGCAGGGAGCCTGCTTCCTCCTCTCTCTCTGCCTGCCTCTCTGCCTCCTTGTGATCTCTGTCTGTCAAATAAATAAATAAAATCTTAAAAAAAAAAAAGATTTCAATTTTTGATGATTGCATAGTATTCCATGGTATATATATATATCACATCTTCTTTATCCATTCATCGGTAGATGGACATCTGGGCTTCTCCATAGTGTGGTTATTGTAGACATTGCTGCTATAAACACTGGGGTGCAGGTGCCCCTTCAGATCACTACATCTGTATCTTTGGGATAAATACCCAGTAGTGTGATTGCTGGGTCATAGGGTAGCTCCGTTTTCAACTATTTGAGGAAACTCCTTACTGTTTTCCAGAGTGGCTGCACCAACTTCCAGTCCCACCAGCAGTGGGATCCCCTCTTTCTAACCCCTCGGCTGGACTGCCTCCTAAACTCCCCTACTGAGTGAAGTTGCAAACTCTGCCCCTGCCCCCAAGAATGCAGAGAAATGCTAAGCTGTGTCAGCTATGGAGTGGGAGTTCAAAGCCATCATCATGGGCCCCTGGGGACTGGGTGATCCCAGTTCACACTTAGGCTGTATGTACCTTGTCCTGTACCCTGTCCCCAATCACGCTGGGGTTCCTGGAGGGTAGATTGGCACAGGGCAGCTTTTCTGGATCAATGCTACATCCAACATTTGTGGAGGGCTCTCTACTTTCTCTGTGTACTGTCCTGTATGCAGTCTAATTTAATTGACGCAGTTGTCCCAGGAGGTGGATAGAAATCATTGCCTTCGTTTATGAATGAGGAAATCAAGGCTGACAGAAGCAGCAGGGCTTGCATGCGTCACGTAACTGGTAAGAGAACACTAAACTGGAACACGAGATTTTTTTTTCTTTCCACCCCAAAGTGCCCCCTCATCAGGTTAATGCTTTATAAAGCATCCCCCCCGCCCCCTCAAAAAAGAGCCCACTCTCATTTTCTTTCCATTTTCAAAGCACAGGCCCCCCCTTGCAGATGGTCTTGAGCCGGAAATAGCACGGTTTGGAGATGATTTCCTTGGGATTTGGCATTAACTGTTCATCTTGGGTTTGTCCTTCCCGGAAAGAACTCTGGTCAGGATAATTGTTGCACGTTCATCCCCAAGGGCACTTTTATATAAATGCAGAGCTGAGAGCTGAACTCTCACTGTTGTCACTGTTATAACAGCGCTCTTCGCGAAGTAAGAAAACGGGCCTTCCATCAGCTTCTGCTCCAACTCGGAGAGAGGCCAGTCCAAGCAAAAAGCCACTTCAGCTAAGGGACAAATGGGCGCAACAGAGCAGCGATCTCCCTGATCCTAATTGGCTTTTCCTTTTCAATTTCTCTGCTACTTAAGAACCTTTTCCTGGGGGGCGCCTGGGTAGTTCAGTGGTTTAAGGCCTCTGCCTCCGGCTCAAGTCATGATCCCAGGGTCCTGGGGTCATCAGGCTCTCTGCTCAGCAGGGAGCCTGCTTCCCTTCCTCTCTCTGTCTCTCTGCCTGCCTCTCTGCTGACTTGTTTCTGTCTTAAATAAATTTTTAAAAAGAAAAAAAAAAAAAAAGAGAACCTCTTCCTGGGAAGTGACTGATGGATGGTTCTGTCCTATATCCGGGCACTTTCTCAGTACATGCATCCAAGGCTTGGGGTGAGGGCCATCTGTCTGTCATAAGCTACACCATTCCCTCCCACAAAACCTGAATGGAGCACTCATTGGGCACCCGCAGCACACCAGAGTAGTTCCTAAAGGATCTCACCACTGGAGAGTGAGAGAGAGGGGACACAACAGGAAGGATGCAAGAAAAACAAGTGCCTAAGGCTTGAAGGAGGCAGGAAGGTTTTCAGGGAGGAGAGGAGCCATCCAGAAGACCAAGAGGCCTCCTCAGTTTGTTCAGGAAGAGTTCCCCAGCGCAAGCCTGACCGCAGGGGTCAGGCTCTGGGGTTGGAGCACTGAAGATTATTAGGTCCCTTATTAAAGGAAACGAGACTGAGACAAAGTGAAAGTTATTTAAAGCTTTATTTTATGGTAAGTATTAGAAATCAGATTGATCGGCCAGGGGAATGAGACTGAAACAAAGTTAAAGTTATGCAAAGCTCTATTCTATGCCAAGCATTAGAAGTCAGACTGACCGGCCAGGGCCGTCTCTGAAGAGAGCGACCACCCCCAGCTTGCAGGCTCAAGAATCGACTGACTGTCAGGGCTGCCTCCGAAGACAGCCACCCCTCCCAATCTTACGGGCTATCTTTTATTGGGTGAAACTGCAACCCGTATCTTGGTATCTCAACCCACCGGGTTTGTGTATCTCTTGTTGATTGGCTAGTTTCATCCTGTCTGGTGACGTGTTATTCAAGATTACTCCATACTAGGACAGTTACAAACAGTACTTTCTGGGAAGGCTTAGTCAGTTAACATATTCAGTGTGAATAATAAGATCGTCATCCTTCCCAAGATGGAGTCATTTAGGTTTGGGCAAGACCTTCTCACTGTTACAAACAGTACTTCGTACTGATTAGATGTCTCTATCTGGCCTGACTTGTCCTTGTATTCTGGGCTCTGTTATCAGGAACTAGTCGACTACATTTTACTGGTTTCCCAGACTTGTTTTTAAGGAAGTTTCTCTGGAGGAGGAGAATCAATTTAAGTTTACTGCACAAACAACAAAATGGCTATTTACCCAAGATGGAGTCGCTCTGGCTAAATAGGTCCTTACAAAGATAAAAATTCCTGCCACCTTAGTGGGAAGCAACAATAAGGAAGCCACAGAGAATTAGAAGGGGGCGGCAGGGGGGGGTGTGTGCCCAGGGAAATTAAGAGCTATGGGATAGGGTAAGGAAGGGATTGTGATTTTTTTTTTTAAGATTTTGTTTATTTATTTGACAGAGAGAGAGAGATCACAAGTAGGCAGAGAGGCAGGCAGAAAGAGAGGGAAGCAGGCTCCCTCCTGACCAGATAGCTTGATCTGAGCTAGGAGCCTGCCAGGAATTTCTGAGAAACACAGTTGGAGTGTGGACTGTTTCTAGGCCAGGGGTTGTGACGGGGGAAGTGTCCTTTTTAAAAGCAGTTAACTCTGGGCAGCAGTAGGGAAAAGCATCTGGGAACTTCCCTTCAGTTCACTGGTGGTTACCAGTGTGGCTAGAAGGATGATGTGCTGGGGGAGGGGAAGAGCAAATGACTAGGATGATGGGGTTTTGGAATATAGGTGAGGTTCTGTGGGGTGGAGTCTGAATCTGATGACCAAGAAAGAATTCTTGAGAGGTCTTTGGTGCAAAATGGTGGTTTATTAAAGCAAGGGGACAGGGCCCCTGGGCAGAAAGGGCTGCTGCCCCTGGGTGTGAAGGGTGGCTGATTATATACTATGGGGTTGGGGAAGGTAAGGAAAAGGGAGGTCTTCAAAAGGATTTTCATATGTTAAAGAAGACTCCCAGGATACCGAAGGGCCTGCCTTGTCAAGTTAAGGTTGTTCTTCCTTCTAGTAAGGCTTTACCAGTAAGACAGTGAGGAGCTTCCTGGAGGAACATTGCACTTTGCCCACTCCATGTATCTGTCAATGGGCTGCAGATTATAAGGACATTTAATTGCACTTACATTCCCTTCTGGAAGCTAGGCCGTTGATAAAGATGCTTTGTTCTTGTAAATTGCTGAGACTTTTATAAACTGAGGGAGACTCCTGTCTTGCAGAATTGTGATTTCTATAAATTAACTGTTAGTTTTTCCTTTAGGGTAGCCAAGAGTGCCTGAGGAATGTCACAGATATCCCATGGAGTTGATGGGGGTGGGGGTGGGTTGTGGGTGTCAGCTTCTGCCTGTCTTCAGCTTGCCTTCTGCTCCCTCATCAGGGGAGTCCAAGCAGCCATCTTCTCTTCAAGGGATACCAGTGAAGTTAGTGGCAGAGGAGACTTGTGCTCAGATGTTGGCTCTAAGGGATTACTCTGTATTAGGAAGAGTCTATAGGGTCCAAGGGCCGAAGCCAGGAGACAGGTTGGTACCACAGAGTTGATAAGTGTGTACTTAAGAGAAACTGCCAAACCAGTGTCTGAAGTAACGGACATTTTGCCTTCCCACCAGCAACGTATGAGAGGGCGCTTGTTCCACATTCCTGTCAATGCTTGGTCTTATCAGTCTTTTTAATTTAGCCATTTGAGCAGGTGTATAGTAGTGTCTCATTATGATTTTAATTTTTACTCCCTGGATGACTAATGATGTTGGGCCTCTTTTCCTGTGTTTGTGGTAGGAAATTGGCAGTGGTTTGGAGCAGGGTTGTGGCAGGAGAGACGATGAGAGGGGTCTCATTCTGGATATAAGGGGTCTGGAAAGAGCAGTGGGGTGATGCCCTCAAGATTGGGGAGCCAGGGGGCTCTAGAGCTAACATTCTTCCTGAGTCCTATGGGAAAAGGAACCACCACCGGACAAACTGGATCTCTGCCTGAATTGTTTGTCCTCAGTATCCGCTTTCCCTTTTTCTGAGGTGACAGAGCCCATTTGGCTGAGTGCAGGGTTATCCAGAACGGAGACCGTCCTCCTCAGCCCCTTGTGCTGCTGCTGGAGGCAGTGGAACCAAGTTCTGGCCAATGAGGTGCGGACAGAAGAGTTAGGGCAGCTCGCAGAGCATTCTGTAAAGGACAGCCAGCATGCTCTCATCACCCCTTCTTCCCATTATTGCCCTCCGGCATTTGTTGGAACTGGAAAGCCATAATAGGTCACACCCTGAGATGGTAGATGGCAGATCTAGAAGAACCCTGAGCCCCTGGCCTTGGGAGGTCTCTGTCAGCCCCAGGCTGCTGCCTCCTGGCTTCTTGAATGAGAGAGGAAAGTACATTTCTAGCCGGCTCCTTGGGGCTGCTCTCTCAGCCTAATCTGAACTGAGAAGGCCGGAAAATAAGTGTCTGCTCTCAGAAGCATCTGAGAGGCCAGGCTCCATAAACTTGATCTCCGTATGTGTAGGCTTTAGAGAATCACAGGCCAAACTGGTGAGCATTCTAGCCTGAGGCAAGATAAGAAGTAGCCTGCTAGGGGGTGAGGTGCAAGTGCCTGACGGGCTGGGGTTGTAGACAGCTTTGATCACTGTGGGGCCGGGGGCCTGGTGCCTCTGAGCCAAGAACTCAGCTCCCTATGGAATGGCCCCTGGTACCTCTGTGTTTAACTTAATTGTATCAGGTGAGGGTTCAACCCTCCTTTCCTCATTCACAGGGGAATAGCCTGGCTTCACCTGTGTACCCGTAAGCCTTAGGAAACACCACTCCGGATTACCGATTACAGCACAGATAGGCCAGGTGGGAACAAACAGCTCATTCCTTAAAGTGGTCAAACCAGCAGTCTTCACCTGCCACAGCTGCTTCTTGAAATGTGTTCTTGTCATTCCTGAAGTTTCACTCCCACACCAGAGGCAATGAGCGGGCCAGGGCAGAAGCCCAGCTCCTCCCTTGGCATCAGCTCTGCCTTGGCCTGCTGGACTCTCATTTGTTGAACAACTCCCTCTTCCCTCTGAGCAGAAGTCTCAAACTCTTCCTTTGCTCTGTGCCGGAGGAACCAGGAGCCAAGCGCATGCTTGGGAATGCAGCAGAACTGCCCCAGGGGCCCTCAAGCCCTCTCCTCCTTCCTGCCTCCCAGAGACCTGCAACCGGAAGTACAAGACAGAAGTGTTCTTATTCTCATGTGACCCTCACTATGTCAGTCATGTACGGCGGCTTTGTAGGGATATCACTGGGAAAAGAAAGAGTTTTTGCTTGAGGGTGTTCAGTGTGCCTTGGACACTGGCCTGTCGCACCTGGGGTGCCACTTCTGTTCACTGGGGAGCCATGGAGGACAGTCAGGGAGGAAGGGAGGAGGTGGAAGTGGGGAGTGCCACCTTCTACCCAGGACCTGTGGAGTCCCGAGACTAGTATTGTTTCCAGCCTTTGTTCCACCAAGAATGCCTCTAGAAGGCAAAGTAGACTTTTTTCTAGTAATCAGTTTGCTTCCAAGTTTGATTACCCAGAAGGCATTGTAGTCACCAGTCCAAGCTTCTGCTGAGTATGAGATGAGCAAGATTGTCACATAGATGATGTCATTCCAGCTGAAAATGAAGGAAGCAGGACTTGACTTAGCAGTAGAACCTCATCTGGGGGAAATTGTAAGCTTTCTGAAATATTGTGACTACTCCTAGAACACACACCTCCTCCACCCAACTCTTGCCCAGGCTCACCTGAGACCCAGGGCCTTTCCTCTATGGAAGGCTTTTGGAGGCCTTTGAGTCGGTGTTTTAGGTCCTCACTCAGGGTGTCCTCAGGTCCTTCAACCATCTGCAATGCCTCAGGTACTGACTGCAATGCCAGTCCTGACCTGGAGACTTGCATTCCTAGAAATTCCAGCAAGTTCTTCATAGCCCCCAGACATACTGACAGTGGGAAAAGTGGGTATGTGTGTGCAGTTGGAGGCACAAAGAGTAGCTCAGGTTTCTTGAGGAGGCTAATTTTTTTTTATGATTTTATTTATTTATTTGACAGAGATCACAAGTAGGCAGAGAGGCAGGCAGAGAGATAGGGAGGTAAGCAGTCTCCTTGCTGAGCAGAGAGCCTGACATGGGGTTCAATCCCATATCCTGAGGTCATGACTCCAGACCCTGAGCCCACGGCAGAGGCTTAACCCACTGAGCCGATCAGGTGCCCCTTGAGGAGGCTAATTTTATGACTAATTAAATCCAAAAAGATGTGGAACATCCTAGTGCTGGTTTACAATTCTCCTCACACCTTCAGGTTGCCCAGAGGCTTGTTTTTATAGGAAGAAGAGCAAAGCCGGCTCAAGATTTTCTACCTCAGTGAGATGGAGTAAGAATGCTTGGGTTTCAAGTCCCTGCCCCTTCCTTATTTGCTGTGTGACCTTGGGCACATCACTCAACCTCTCAGAGCCTCATTTCTTTACCTGAAATACAGTCTTATGAAAATCGAACAACAATTGCATAAAGCATCTCAGGTCTCTGACCTATAGTAAACACTCAAGCCATGGTGGCTGCTATTGTATGTTTATTACATATAGTATTCTCCGCCTTTATTGTGACCCCCTACATCACCTCCTAAAAGATTGACTTATGGCTCCAGAGTCTGGCCAGGAGCTCCCTCAACATGGAGGCAGTGCCTTCCCCATCGGAGCTGGGGCTCCTCTAGGGCTGAGGGGGTATAGTCTCCTTCCTCTGTGCCAACTCATCCCTTGTCCTCTTCTCTAGGCCCAGTGCCAGATTCAGCTTGATGATGAAAAGGTCCAGAATATGCCACGGTAGGAGATGAAAAATAACTTTTCCTCTAGCCTTCTGAGTTCTTGGCTAAGGCCAATGTAATAAGGCAGATCAACAAGAGAAAAACAAACAAACGTATTCACATGTAGACCTCATGTGTACATGGGAGATAACCAGGAAAAGATGAGTAACTCAGAGAGATGGCTTTAAGATTCAGGATTAAACGCCTTCCACACTGGGAAGGGGAGAGAGGAAGGCAGGCCTCACCAGAGAGCGTGAATGATTTTTAGGGAAGATGATTGGCCCCGGAGGAAGAGTCATTGGGAGGGTTGGTAGTCTGTGACGAAGGTTGTCTGGGTGTGGTACAGATTTTCAGTCAACCTGACCGGGTTGGTGAAACCAGGAGGAGAGCTATGACAACAGATCTCCTTCTGGAGGATCTGTCGTTAAGCAGATAAGGGCAGTTCAGAGAAAGCCCCTCTCTGTCTGTGCCCGTTTTCAAATGTGTACCTCTCAGAAAATTATCAATATACCAAAGTGGCATATTTGGGGGTGGCAAATTCTGCTACCCTTCACCACAGTGGCATGAGGATTATTTTGAGCTGAAGACATTTGAGAATTAACAGCTGCAGGAAGGAGCTTTTTTTGAACTTCCTTTAGCTTCCTAAAAGCAGTCTCCCAGAAGAATTCAACTGTCATAAATCCCTTCTTCCAGGAGCTTCACAACAGGGAAGATTGACTTTTATCACGAAAGTTAAGAAGTCAGCACCACGAGTCAGCACTGGGATAGAAAATCATCTAAACAGACATTGTCATAAAACTATCAATTCCCAGGCAGCCTTCGGCTCAGGTCATGATCTCAGGGTCCTGGGGGATCTCGTCCCACATTGGGCTCTCTGCTTAGCAGGGAGCCTGCTTCCTCCTCTCTCTCTCTCTGTCTGCCTCTCTGCCTATTTGTGATTTCTCTCTGTCAAATAAAAATAAAAAATCTTAAAAAAAACCCCAAACTATCAATTCCCCCATTCATTCTCTAAAGGGCCCATTTATTTTTCCTAAAAGTCACTTATTCCCTAGTAGTGCCCCTCCCCCCTCCCCATCCTCTATTAAGATAGTGTAGAAGCCCCTGATTCTAACCACCTTCTTGAGCCCCATTTTTCTGTGAACCCCCTAGTATAGGTAGATGATTAAAAATCTGTCTTTTTCTCTTGATGGTATGTCTTTTGTCAGTTTAATTTACAAGTTTCCAATTACTGAACATAAGAGGGTAGAGGACAAGTTTTTCCTCCCTGACAGTGAAGACTCACTGACTGACTGACTGGCAGATACCTTCTCTAACAGCCTTGAGGTTTCCCTCCAGGAAGCTTTAACCCTGGCAAATAGAAGAAGGCACAGACTATTCCAACTGAGGGAAGTGGCCCATGCAAAGGGCAATGGGTGGCAAGACCTTTGTGGAGGGCATCCTGTCCCATCTGATGCTTCATTTCCCAGGCTCAGAAATTCATTGCTTGTGAACCCAGAGGTGATCGGTTTCTACAGAACAACACACAGTTGCCAAACCCATGAAATCTGGCAGGTAAGATGAGCACAAGGAAGGCCGAGAGGTTGCTTAGTGGGCACTGGACTCTGAGTACGTGGACAGTGGTCAGTAATCATCATGGCTGGAATCAGCAGATAGCCCATTATAAGGCCATCATGTCACACAGCCAAACCAGGACCACAGTCATCTGGACATGTATCTGCTACAACTGTGAATTTCTGGGCACCACTCCAGACCTGAAAATTTACCATCTCTGGCCCTGGGCTCAGGTAGCTACATATTTAACCGAGTTTCCAGGTGATTCTTCTGAGGCTCAAAGTCTTGACGACCTCAGCGCAGGGATACATCCACAGAAAACTGATTGCTTTTGTGGTTCTCTCATCACACACAGCGCTTCTGATCTGTGGATTCCTTCTTTAGACGGGTTGATTCTTTCCATTAGGGTATTTTGGGAACCAGGGAGCTATTTGCAGAAAACTTTGCTCTGATCCAGTAAATATTTTATATTTTAGCTTCAGAGGTCAATTAGATTTAGCTGTATCCGGTGAGGCCATTAAAAACATCATTTTTCCTTTTAGTTAGAAAGCTTTCTATTGTAAGGTTGCCCAGTGCTCCCAGCCAGTATGGTAGTGGGAAGCACCCAGGTCACCCCCTGCAGACCTCTGCTGCTCCCTGTTCTGGCTGAAAGCTGTAAGCCAATGCATTTTGTTTTGGTCTTTTGTTTTGCTAGGCAAGAGTTCACTCTGTCTCTGCTTTTCAGAACTCTCACTTGACTGCTGGAGGGTAGGAGTGGGCCTACTTGCAGAGGGAGCCTGGGGAGGGTGGATGTACTTCTGGTCTGTGCCCACTGTGCTGAGGGTATATGAACAGAACCCCCTTCCCATTCACCTGCCAGTTTGGACAACAAATTCTAGGACCATTGCAGAAGCCTCTCGGGAAGCAGAGGATGAAGATTCTGGCCCCTTTCCTTTTGAAAATCAGCTTTCTTAAAATAGCTGGGGCCTGGGGTACACTGAGATAAGAAGGTGACACAGGGTGCCCCAGAAGGGAATGGGGAGGCTGGACCAGGGACTCAGGCCCAACACCCATAGGGAGAAGACCTGTTTGGGGCATTGTATGGCCCTAGGGCTATAAACCTCACCTGGCCTCCCTCCTGTTCCCCCCAGCTCTGTGTCTTATGAGTGTGTGTCACATGTTTCCATTCATTCATTCAGGCATGTTCACTCTACCTATCCTAAGCTAGGCTTTCATCTAGCTTTGGGATAGATACAGCAATGAAAAATACACACTTTCCCTTATTGGAGCTCATTTGCTAGTGAGGGGAAAAAGACCCTTAACAAAAGGAATAGGGTGCCTGGGTGGCTCAGTCGGTTAAGTATCTGCCTTTGGCCTAAGTCGTGATCTCCAGGTCCTGGGATGGAGCCCCATGTGGCCTCCCAGCTCCACGGAGAGTCTGCTTCTCCTTCTGACCTTGCTCCCTCTCATGCTCTCTCTCTCTCTCTCTTTCAAATAAATAAATTATTATTATTTTTTTTAATTATTATTTTTTTTCCCCCTTAAATAAACAGGGGCACCTGGGTGGCTCAGTCGGTTAAGCATCTGCCTTTAGTTTACCAAAGGCAGATTCATGATTTCGAGGTCCTGGGATCAGGCCCTGCCTTGGGCTCTCTGCTGAGTGGGGAGCCTGCTTCTCCCTCTCCCTCTCCCCCTACCTGTCCCCGACTCATGCTTGCTCACCCTCTCTCTTTTTCTCTCTCGCACTCTCTCTCAAATAGATATTTTTTTTTAAAAAAAAAAGGAATAAATAAAATACTGCCACATGGCCTTAAATATGACTGAAGAAAGTGAGCCTGAGTAAAGGGAAAGAGCAGTTATTTTATATGCAGTGGTCTGGGAAGGCCTTATCGATAAAGTGACTTTGAGCAGAGAGACCTGAGGGAAGAGATGGAGTGAGCCATGGGATACTGGGGGGAAGAGCAGGGAAGAGCAGAAGGAGCAGCAAGTGTAGTCAGGGTTGGTTAACACTTTCCCATAACTGTATTTCAAATGAATGAATTCTATTTATATTTGTAGAGTTTCCTTTCTTATAGGAATCATGTGTTCTATTTTATGGCATTGCTAAGGACATAAGGTTTACTTTTTTTTTTTTTTTTAGATTTTATTTATTTATTTGAGAGCAAGAGAGAGGGCACAAGTCGGGGGAGGGGCAGAGGGAGAGAGAGAGATGCAGAGTCTCCAGGACCCCGGGATCATGACACGAGCCGAAGGCAGATGCTTAACCCACTGAGTCACGCAAGTACCCCATATGGTTTACTTTGAAGGAAAACCTATTTTCAAGTGGAAAAAGTGGAGTTGATTAAAATAAGTATACTTAGTGGTAATGTGGAAGGTGGAACACAGATATAAAAACCATGGCATACAAAAGTGAGATTTGGGAACTCTGGGGTGGATGGAAGTGGATGCTGTCTTGCAAGGGAGATAGGGGTGGGGGCATTGGGCTGTCTACTTCCGGGAAAGGCTTCCCAGCCCTTCCATCCCAACACCACGCTGATGCACAGGAGATTATGGATAAACGGCATTGGCCAGATCTGCTGGCGACCTGAGTCCTGTGTTCCGGCAGCAGGTCTGAGAGCTATGGCCAAGACTTGTGCAGAGAGCAAGCCAGGCACAGGCTTTCACACCCATATTGCTATCCATAGTCCCTTCAGGACAATCTAGGCTTTTCTTGCATGCATCTGAAAACTCATTACCCTGTTCCAAAGCTGCTTCCACATTTTTAGATATTTGTTACAGCGGCACCCCACTCTGTGTACCCAAATCTGTCTTAGTCAGCTCGGGCTGCCGTAAGAAAATGCCGCTTACTGGGTGGCTTCAACAACAGGGATTTATTTTCTCCCAGTTCTGGAGGCTGGGAGTCCTAGATCAAGGTGTTAGCCAGTTCCATTCCTGGTGAGAGCTCTCTTCCTGGCTTGCAGATGGCCACCTTCTTGCTATGTCCTCACATGGCTTTTCCTTGGTGTGTGGGCAAGAAGGGATCTCTTCCTCTTCTAAGACCCCCGGTTCTGTCGAGATAGGGCCACAACCTTCATTAACCTGAATCATCTCTGGCAGGCCCCATCTCCAAATACAGTCACACTGAGGGGGTAGGGCTTTAGCATGTGAATTTCAGGGAGGACATCATTCAGTTCATCGCCTAAAAATTTGCAGAGACCACGGAGTCGGGCGGCGGCCAGGGGGAGGGTGTTGATCTGGGAGCCAGAAACCCAGAAAAGCCCCTTCTTAGTTCTCCTCTCCTTCTCCTCACATCTTTCATTAACCTAGTGTCTATGGAGTACGTTGTAGGTACTTTCCTTGTTTGTATTGCTCCTCTTGGCTCAGGAAACTGCCTGGAATCTATTTCTCTCTCTCTCTCTCTCTCTCTCTCTCTCTGTCACACACACACACACACACACACACACACACACACACACAGGCAAGGACGTGGTGGGAGTAACTTGAGAATGGAGCTGATCTCACTGTAAAAGCTGAATTGTGGGGGGCTGGCCTCTGATGGGCCTGCATTCATCATCCCTGGTCCTCTAAAGTCCTGTCCTCTTGGAGCAGTATTCCCTGCCTGTGTCTGTTATGCATTCATGCATTCACTAGCTCTATACATCAGCTGGGTACTGGGGGATCCCAAAATACTAGAAGACGCAGCCTTGGTTGCTCACAGCCATACCATTTACCATCAGCAGTGCCGCCTGAGCAAGTGGGAGAGGAGCTGGTGCTAAGGTAACAGGGTGCTGGTTTCCTGCACAAAGAATTAGGTCCCAGAGTACTGGGACTGGGAGGAGACGTCCAGTTCAGTAGTGTTAACACCAGGACTTGGGAGATAAGTTTTTAATTCGAAGTGGATTGTTGTGGTGGAAGAATTTTCCTCTGCCCTTCAAGAGCTTTCTGGCAGGTCTAAGACTTAAACTGACATGAGTCAGATTAACAGGAGAAAAGCAGTTTAATTACCTGGGCTTGGAGGCCCAATAATAAAATTGAGACCTAAAGAGATAACCAAGGCAGACAGCTTTTATATGCTTTACACAAAGAAGCAAGTCTGTGGGGAGCTAACAGGACAAAGAAAATTTATGTTCAGTAGCTTCAGTTAGTAAGGAATTTTAAACAGAATTTGTGCTGGCATAGTGAATTAGTAAAAAGTAACCGAAGTTTGTTTATCTAGCCTTGACTCTGAATTCTTTAACTCAGAGTCTCTCTACTCTGGTAAAGGAAGGGTACCTTTCACATGGAGATTTATTTCCTATTGTTTGGAGACAAGGTGGGATGGGGTCAGACCATTCTTTTCACACAGGCTGTTTCTTAAGTAACTTTAAAATAACCAATATGCCAAAGTGGTACATTTTAGAGAGGAACGAGAACGAAAAGTGACAGAAAATATTTGCAAACCACATGGCCAACAAAGGGCAAGTTTCTAGATACATAACTCTCAGAACTCAGTTTAAAAAAGAAATGCACAGGGGCACCTGGGTGGCTCAGTGGGTTAAATACTGCCTTCGGCTCGGGTTGTGATCCTGGGGTCCTGGGATCAAGCCCCGTGTTGGGCTCTCTGCTCCGTGGGGAGACTGCTTTCTCCTCTCTCTCTGCCTGCCTCTCTCCCCACTTGTGATCTCTGTCAAATAAATAAATAAAATATTTTTTAAAAATACACAGCCCAATTAAGAAATGAGCAAAAAGCATGAAGACACATTTCACCTAAGAGAGTGGACAGCAATTATGCACATGAGCAGAAGTTCAATATTGTTAGTCATTAGGGACACCCAACCTAAAGCCATGGGGAGAGAGAATGCTTACCTTTCAGAATAGCCAATACAAAAATATAGCAATAACAGCAAACGCTGGAGAAGGTGAGGAAGAAACCGTATCCAGATACACCGCTGGGGGAAGTATAGCATTGTTCCACCACTCTAGGAAAGCAGTTTGGCAGTTTCTTATAAAACTAAATATGCGGGGCACCTGGGTGGCTCAGCAGGTTAAACATCTGCCTTCGGCTCAGGTCATAATCCCAGGGTCCTGGGTTCAAGCCCCATATCACGCTTCTTGCTCAGTGGGGAGCCTGCTTCTCCCTCTCCATTTCCCTCATCCTTGTGTTCCCTCTCTTGCTACCTTTCTCTGTCATAAATAAATAAAATCTTTTTAAAAAAATTAAATATGCAATAACCATACAATTCAGCATTCGTACTCTTGGGCATTTATTTCAAATAAATGGAAACTAAAGTTCACACAAAACCCTGTACTATATTTAGAACACTTTTGTAGTAGCAAAAGACTGTACAGGATTCTGATGACCTTTGAGATGTGAATGGTTAGGGATGCCTGGGTGGCCCAGTCAGTTAAGTAGACGCTTAAGGCAGATGCCTTCGACTCAGGTCATGATCCCAGGGTTCTGGAATCAAATCCCGTATCAGGGAGCCCGGCTCTCCCTCTCCCTCTGCCTGTTGCTCCCCTGCTTGTGCTCTCTCTCTCTTTCTCTGATAAATAAATAAAATCTTAAAAAAGAGAGAAAGATGTGAATGGTTAAATAAACTGGTATATCCACACCCTGGAATAATACTCTATGAGAAAAAGTAACGTACTGTTGACACATACAGCAAATTAAATGAATCTCGAGGGGATGATGCTGATTGAAAAAAAGCCAGTCCGCAAAAGTTACGTACCATCCAGCATTTATATAGCATGCTCGAAGTTACAAACTATTAGAGATTAGTAGTTGCAGGAAAACAAGGGTGGGGGGGGGAAGAGCAGGGAGAGGGATCCTTGTGGTGGTGCAACTATACTGCCTCTTGACTGTATCATGTCAATATCCTGTTTGTGGAGTTATAGCTGCGTTTTACAATATGTTACTACTGGGGGACACTGGATGATGGGTACATGGGATCTGTCCATATAATTTCTTACAGCTATACATTGAACTATCTCAAAATGTGAAATTTCATTTTAAAAAGTGATTCCAGTGTCTTTTCTGTGTAGGGGCTCGAAGCCACCTTGGAACTAGTCTTTTTTGTTCTGGGGAAGTTGCTTGTAAGACTCCCTTTGTTACAGAGAAGAAAGTCTGTAGGCCCTTCTTGTACTACTGGAAGATTGACTGCCCTCTCCTTTTATATGTAGAGCCTGGTAGTAAAGCCTTCTCCTTTGCAGAAGTAAAGGGCATTTTGAAATATGGAAGGTTGTGGTACACCCAACCCTACTGTCTGATGTAGCTTCTGAATGTAGCTGCTAGACCATGGTCCACTGGCAGCAAAGAACACCAAAGCTTCTCTGAGGTCTTAATAGGGGCCACAGGGACTGAGGCCGGAAGATGCCTTGGACCCAGACAAGTCCCTGCAGCAATGCAATATGGGAACAATGAAGAGATCATTACAGAGATACTGTAATGCAAAGAGGTCAACCTGGGAAGCAGGCTGTGGGCAACAAAGGGTGTGAGCCTGCAGCAGGGGCAAGCTCTGGTGTCTGCACAGGATCTCCTTCAGTGATGTCAATCAGCATTTGTAATAATTTGAGTCAGAAACCTCTAGAGGAGAATAATGAATTTTCTGCTAATGAGACCAACCGAGAGCTGGGAAGATAGATTTGAAAAATCAGAGAGATGATTGGGGAATAAAATTCTCCTTTACCCTTCAAGGTTCTTTTGGCTGATCTAAGAATTAAACTGACATGGGACAGATTAGCAGGAAAACATTAAATTTAATTACATACATACTGGGGCTCCCTAAGGATCTGAGGCCCACAGGCAGTCAGGCAATTGAGACTTCTCTGCCATCCAGAGCTAAGGAGGTGGGGGTGGGGGTCTGGGTCTTGAAAAGGAAGGAAGGTAATGCACAGAAGATGAAAAAGAATAAATGTCTGGTAAACTAATGTTTGCTGTGGCGCCCAGAAATATTGGTGCATGGAGAGGAACTGTAACAAACAGATTTTGCTAGGTTCTTCCCTATCTACCACCCCAGTTCATATACTGTTCATCTACATGATTATGTAGATGATTATGTAGCTATCTACATGATAGCTTCCTTCCTGGAGCAGGTCCTCCATCTAAATTCTTCAAGGCAGTTAAGGGGAAGGTCAAAGTTTCCTCCCGACCCTTCTCTTTCTTAAAATTAATCAGCCTGGGACACCTGGGTGGCTCAGTCGGTTAAGCATCTGTCTTTGGCTCAGGTCATGATCCCAGGAGTCCTGCATTGGGCTCCTTGTTCAGTGGGAAGCCTGCTTCTCCCTGTGCCTGCCTTTTCCCCTGCTGGGGCTCTCTCTCTCTCTCTCTCTGGCAAATAAATAAATAAAATCTTAAACAACAACAACAACAACAAAAAACAGCCAAAGGGCACTTGGGTGGCTCAGTTAGTTAGGGGGCTGGCTCTTGGTTTCAACTCAGGTTGTGATCTCAGGGTCATGAGATCAAGCCCCTGCACTGGGCTCCATGTGCCGCAGGGAGTCTCTTAGGGGATTCTTTCTCCCTCTCTCTGTCTCTGCCCCTCCCTCCATGCACATGTACATTCTCTCTCTTAAATAAATAAATCCTTTAAAAAAAAAATACTGAGCCTGAAATATTCCACATGCCAGAGACACATTCTATGGGAAATTTTGCTCCCCTACAAGATTGAAGTGATGTAGTTAGTTGTATCTGAGCCTCCACTCAGAATTCTATCCATTTCAGGAGTCTGAAATATGAAGGATGGTATCCACTCACCACAGCCCTGAGTTCAGCAGCTCTGGAAATTTGCGACTGATTGTAAGCAGTCTCAAAGCAGAAGCTTCTCTTGGCTTCTTGACCATCTCTGGAACGTTGCCTCTGCCTGCCATTTTCTCTCTCTCCTGCCATCCTGTTCAGAATTCCAGGTGGATTCTCTTCAGGAGCAGACTGGCATGGAATGGTGCTGGACCAGAATCTGCCATGCCTGCTGCCCCAAACATTAGTCATCTTAGGTCTGTACCTTTGGAACAGTTAGGGAAGCCCTTCGAGACACTGATAGCTGCATTCTAAACAGGTGAGGTGTATTAGGCCTCACAAGACAGATACCCCATCTGAATGAGGAGTGCTTGGGGCTGTCATTCTCACAGGCATTTGAGGACTGGAAAGCCCCCTGGAGCATGGACTGGGGAGGTTAGGAACAAGACCTTCCCTGCTGCCTCCCAGGGAGCCTTCCTTGAGCTCTGCACCCTGCTTCCACATAGTTCCTCTGCTCCTCAGTGGCCTCGCCTGGTATGTAACTTGGTCTTACCATGGACTGAGTGGGAGCATGAGCTGGGTGATCACCTGGTAGCCTTCCTTCTGCCATGGGAAGCTTGTGTCCATAGACCGATTCTCTTTCTCAGACCAGTCATCTGGATCCTGGACAGGTCCTGGCAGTCTCCTGTGTGTATTTTGAGGAAACCTCACAGAATTTTCCCACTTCTCTGTTCCAGATTTTCTTCTGCAGAAGAAATTGGAGTTTCTTTTGTGTGAAGCCCTCTCCAGACAAGGCCTTGGTGCTGGGGAGGGGAATGGACAGATTCTAGTGCAGCCCTCTAAGAAGCTAATCCCTAAAAAGGGCAATACAAGGTAGTTTGTGAGAAGCCACACAAGAGAGATCTCCCTCTGGAACCATGGGTGTTGAAGGGAGAAGAGCTGACTAGTGTTTTAACTGATGAGCACCATCTGAATGGTGGGCCATGTAAGAGCCGTGGGTCTAGTCCAGGGAGGTCAGGCTAAGTCGGGTTCACCAAAGAAGTCAACGATGGGGTAGACTTGGATCTGCCTGCAGAGAAAGGGAATGACCCCAAAGGTGTTTAACACCCAGCTTTAAAACTTTGAGTCTTCCCAATGTCAAAGCAATTCTCAAAACTTTGGATTTAAAAACAAGATTCGTTCAGATATAAAATGGACATTGGGCTAAAAGATATCATTCAACTTTTTAATTAATGAGTGAAGAAGTGAGAGGGTAAGGCTGAGGAAAAGAACATTTATTTTTTTTAAATTTAATTTCTTTTCAATGTAACAGAATTCATTGTTTATGCACCACAACCAGTGCTCCATGCAAGATGTGCCCTCCATAATACCCACCACCAGGCTCCCCCAACCTCCCACCCCCTCATCCCTTCAAAACCCTCAGATCATTTTTCAGAGTCCATAGTCTCTAATGATTCATTTGCCCCTCCAATTTCCCTCAACTCTCTTCTCCTCTCGATCTCCCCATGTCCTCTGTGTTATTTCTTATGCTCCACAAATATGTGAAACCATATGATGACTGACTCTCTCTGCTTGACTTATTTCACTCAGCATAATCTCTTCCAGTCCTGTCCATGTTGATACAAAAGTTGGGTTATTCATCCTTTCTGATGGAGGCATAATACTCCATAGTGTATATGGACCACATCTTCCTTATCCATTCGTCCATTGAAGGGTATCTTGGTTCCTTGCACAGTTTGGCGACTGTGGCCATTGCTGCTATGAACATTGGGATACAGATGGCCCTTCTTTTTTTAAAAGATTTTATTTATTTATTTTACAGAGAGAGAGAGAGAGATCACAAGTAGGCAGGGAGGCAGGCAGAGAGAGAGAGGAGGAAGCAGGCTCCCCACTGAGTAGAGAGCTGATGTGGGGCTCGATCCCAGGACCCTGGGATCATGACCTGAGCCGAAGGCAGAGGCTTTAACCCACTGAGCCACCCAGGCACCCCCAGATGGCCGTTCTTTTCACTACATCTGTATCTTTGGGGTAAATACCCAATAGTGCAATTGCAGGGTGATAAGGAAGCTCTATTTTTAATTTCTTAAGGAATCCCCACACTGTTCTCCAAATTGGCTACACCAACTTGCATTTCCACCAACAGTGTAAAAGGGTTCCCCTTTCTCCACATCTTCTCCAACACACGTTTCCTGTCGTGCTAATTTTGGCCGTTCTAACTGGTGTAAGGTGGTATCTCAATTTGGTTTTAATTTATGTCTCCCTGATGGCTAGTGATGATGAACATTTTCTCATGTGTCTGATAGCCATTTGTATGTCTTCATCGGAGAAGTGTCTGTTCATGTCTTCTGCCCATTTTGTTGAAAAGAACATTTTAGAGGTCAGGGCAGACAAGGTAGAGAGGGGAGGGTGATGGGTATGGCTATAAAAAAGCAAGATGAGGGATTTTGTGCTGATGGATCTGTTCTGCATCAATGTCAAAATCTTGGTGGTGATAGTGTGTTCTAGTTTTTCAAGATGTTACCATTGGGAGAAACTGGGGATTGAGTATGTGGAATCTGTTATTTCTTACAATTGCATGTGAATCTACAGTTATCTCAAAATATGAAGTTGGATATTTATAGACAGTTTAATTAAGGTTAGAATAAGATTGCTGCGTTATATATGAAAATGGGTTAATGTCCCACAGGGCAATAAATGGCAACCATTGTGGTTATCTTTTCTCCCAGATGAAAATCATATCCATCTCTACTAGATACAAATCTTCAGGTCAACATGCAATTTCACAGAATATGAGCCCTTAATTAATAGTAAGTAATTTAGGGGCGCCTGGGTGGCTCAGTGGGTTAAAGCCTCTGCCTTTGGCTCAGGTCATTATCCCAGGGTCCTGAGGTCGAGCCCCACATCGAGCTCTCTGCTCGGCAGGGAGTCTGCTTCCCCCTCTATCACTCTACTTGCCTCTCTGCCTACTTGTGATCTCTGTCTGTCAAATAAATAAATAAAATCTTTAAAAATAAATAAAAATTAATCTTTAGGAATGCCTGGCTGGCTCAATGAGCATAGCATGCAACATTGATTTTTGGGATTGTGGATTCAAGCCCCATGTTGGGTGTGGAGATTACTTAAAAATAGTATCTTTTTAAAAATAATAATTAATCTTTTTTTAAAGATTTTATTTATTTGGGGTCCCTGGGTGGCTCAGTTGGTTGAGCATCTGCCTTCAGTTCAGGTCATGGTCCCTGGGTCCTGGGATCGAGTGGACCCTCCATCGGGCTCCTTGCTCAGTGGAGAATCTGCCTCTCCCTTTCCTCCCTGCTTGTGCTCTCTCTTGCTATCTCTGTTGCTATCTCTGTCTCCCTCTCTCTCTCAAATAAATAAAGTATTTTTTAAAAATATTTTATTTATTTATTTATTTATTTGAGAGAGACAGAGAGAGAGAGCAAGAGCAAGGAGAGCAGTAGAGGGAGACTCCCTGCTGAGCAGGGATTTTTTTTTTTTTCCCCCCAAGTTTATCCCATGATCCTGGGACCATGACCTGAGCTAAAGGCAGACACTTAACCAACTGAGCCACCCAGGCAGCCCCAAAATAATTAATCTTTAAAAGCACATACAGTCATAAGGGAAGAAAAACTTTTACTCTACCCTCTTCAGTTTAGTCACTGGAGGCCTGTGAATTTAACTTGCAAATGACAGATTGGGAAGGAAAAAGCATTTTTATTCATGTACAAATGTGGGATTTCATAGAAATATGTGACTCAAAGAGGTGGTTAGAATTTGGGGTTTAGATGCCATCCTAATAGAAGAAGGGATGAGGAGAAAGGGCCTTTATGAAGAGACAAATGACTTTTAGGAAAGATAAACGGACGCTCAGGAGAATAGAGAGGGGATAGATGAGATGTATTCGTGACAATGCCTATTTAGGTGATTTCTTATCCCTGATTGCAAACTTCTGGAGGAGAGGATTTATGACAGTTGATTTTTAGGGGGAGGCTCTGCTTTTAGGCAGATAAGAGAAGCTCAGAAAACACACACAAGAAACTTATAATGATATATTCTAGATCCCTTCACAGTCATCTTCTTGGCTTTATATGGGTTCCAAATATGTATTTTAACACCAAGTACGCTTGGATTCCCTGCAATTCCAGCCTTCTAGGACTGCCCACCTCCCCTCGCGTTGCCTAGTTATTATGGGCCCACCCCCGGCCCCCGACATGTCCCACACTCTGCTCCCACCTCCAGTCGTCACAGCCCCAGGCTTCTCACCCTATCTTCATCCACCGGTAACCCTCCTCAGCTGAAGTCTGATGGTACGGCTGCGTGCCAATACGCCCAGGAGAGAGAAACTGACATACTTGTCCCTTACTCTCTCAAAAGAAAGGTAGTGCCAATCCAGCAAAATTTCATGCATTGCTCAGCTTCCACTGAGACTGTCATTACACAGAAATCCTTCCCTCATTCCCCCCCCTCCCTTTCTTCTTCCCCAGCTGGTTCAGGAGAGGGCACCGGGTTCTGCATCCTGCCCTGCATGACTCTGGGCACCCTCCTCCTTTCTTCCCAGGCTTGCCTACTCGCAGTCAGCTCTCCTAAGCATCTGTGCCAGACCAGCATAATGCCTTCTGGGGTGGAGCAGCAAAGACCCAGCCTTGGGATCAAAGACAATCCGTTAGGGAAATTAATCTGTCAAGTAACTGCTGCCTCTATTTTTTATTAAAACAAACTTGGTCGGGAGTGGGGAAGCTGTCCCTGGACAGCTCTTCCAGACAAGCATACTGTCTCCATCTTGTTTCTGAGATTCAAGTGTCTTCTTTTTGAGAAAAGGAACTTCCAGCTGAAGTTTTTTATCCTCAGCATCCCTGCTACCCAAAAGGTCTCAGCGGTACTATATCTGACCCTCCCCCACTATGGAAGGAGGAGAAGGCAGGGTGGGAGACCCAAGGGTTGGCCCCCTGCTGGCTGAGTCCCTGCACTCGAGCCACTCTGCACTCAGGAACTCGGAAGGCACAACTTTCTACCTAGATTTTGCTCAGGGCCTGGTAAACAGTAGGTGCTCATTAAAGAATGCAGTTGCACCTTAAAGATTGTCTTCCCACTCAGGTCTCTCAGCATCCACCTTTTACATGGTCCCCCCCCCAAATAAATGATCACTCTCTTTTATTCAGGAAAAAGTTTTCCTGAATATTTGTGGTGTCCCTAGCTGGGTCTAAAAATTTGACTAACAAAGACAAATTTTTAAAAGTTGTTTAATAGAAATTTCATGACACAGGAGGACATAAGGAAATGAAGACCCAAAGAAACAGACCTGAGTATTTTTCTGCTAGGTTTGAGGAAGAGTGGGCAGTCATGGAAGAATCTAGTAGGTCAGAGAGAATGAGCTCAATGTAGTAAACTGGGGGAAACTTAATGAGGTCTGTATTAGGATTTTTCTTGGCATCTCTTTGTCTTCAGAGACAAGTATGTCCCTTTCCCCCAATATAAGGAAGCCACTCCTCACATGAGGGTTTTATGACCCATTTCAGGGGAGAAAGGTGTCATTTTTGCCAACTCTTTCAGCTTAAAATATCAAATATGTCAAGGTGCTCTATAGAACCCAAGCAATGGCTTCCATATGTAGGAAAATTACAGTTTGAACCCTTCAAATATATTTAGGTTATTGTATGTCTATTATACGTCAACAGGCTGTTGGGTCTGTTGTTGTTGTTGTTGTTTTTTTAAGATTTTATATAATTATTTGACAAAGAGAGTAAAGAGAGCACAAGGAGGGGAAACAGCAGAGGGAGAAGGAGACTCCTTGCTGAGTAGGGAGCCCGATGTGGGGCTCCATCCCAGGAGTCTGGGATTACGACCCAAGCCAAAGGCAAACATCTAATCTCCTGAGCCATCCAAGTGCCCCAAGAAAGCTGTTTTTAAAAAATAAGTGCCTAAACATTTATCTGCATTCATTAGCCACCTTGCAGAGAACTCACAACCCGGACTCTGCCCATTTAAATACTGTCCTATACCGCATCCCATTATAGTTTTCCTGCTTTTCTCTATTAAATGTTTTTACTTTTATGGGTATAGTAGATGGTATACATTTTTATGTATATGGTATAAATTTTACTTAATAAAATTTGCTAATCTTTCTGAGAAAGTATGTTTTCAAAAAGTTAAAAACAGTGGCACCTGGGTGGCTCAGTTGTTGAGCATCTACCTTCACTTCAGGTCATGATCACAGAGTCCTAGGATCGAGCCCTGCATTGAGCTCCCTGCACAGTGGGGAGTCTGCTTTTCTCTCTCCCTCTGCCCCTTCCCTCCATGCTCTCTCTCTCTCTCTCTCTCTCTTGCTCTCTGCACTCTCTCTCAAATAAATAAATAAAATCTAAAAAAAAAAAAAGGCAAAAACAAAATTGGAGAGAGTCAAGTCTTTAGAGTGGTGAAGATAAAGAATGTTTGTAAAAGTTTGCTAATTTAGATATAAAACTGGTTAATATCCTACATTCAGGGGCACCTCGTGGCTCACTCAGTTAAGTGTCTGCCTTCAGCTCAAGTCATGATCTCAGGGTCCTGGGATCAAGCCCCACATTGGGCTTTATAAATCTTTACAATAATATAATAATAGTAATAATATATGTTATAAAATAGAATGTACTATATAATATAATGATATTATAATATAATAATAATAATAAAGAAGGAGAAGAAAAAGAATATCCTGCATTCAGCTAGCATGATTCAGAAAGGAAAAATAGTAATGATCCCTTTTCCTTAGTTCCAAGTTTTTGAAACATTTTTCTTAACATGCCTTCAGTCACTAAAGGTTTTGTTTCTTCTTCTTTTTTTTTTTTTAACATAAAAGATTTTATTTCTTAATTTGAAAGAGTGAGCATGAGTGGGGAGATACAGAGGGAGAGGGAGAATCAGACTCCCCACTGAATGAGGAGCCCAATGCGGGGTTTGGTCCCAGGACCACAAGATCATGACCTGAACCAAAAGCAGAGCCACCTAGCGCTCTGTTTCTTTTTTGTTGTTATTTTGTCTTATTTTAAAATTTTACTGATCGGCCCCCAAACTTTGGAACTGCCAGCTCTGGGAAATCCTTTGGGTTTTTTTGTTTGTTTGGATTTTTTGTTTTGTTTTTAGAAAACAAAAGTGCTAATTTAAGAAAGATTAAAGTGTTTACAGAAGCATTTTCCACTCATTCAATACAAAAATAGCTTTACTGTATCCCTTGGAAACAATATCAGTTCTTACAACTTTGATAACCTACTTTTGGGGATAGAGAGAGATGAATGAGAAAATGACGCTGCTTCTACAGCTGAGTCTTTTCAAGAGGCAGCCTTCTAATATCTTCATCTTGAATTGTGATTTCTGCCTTAAGTTTGTCCTGCTTAGGCAGCTCATGCTGGCTTGGACCCCAATTTAAGGGATTTAATGGCAAAATCCTACAGAAATAGGACCCCAGAGGCTGGTGATAGGATAAGACACGGGAAACAAGCAAGGAGAAGGTCCAGAAAGAAAGGTAGGGTTTAGGCCACTGTTATAATGCATACGCCCAGGCTCACAATCCAGGACTGTTCAAGTAAGATCTTTAAGAGGGCAGGAGACAATTTTATTGAACCAGAAGCATGGAGATTTCAAAGCAGCCAATTGGGCTTAGAGAATTTAAAAGGAAAGCATTGCATTTAAGGACCTAGTGCTTCCTAGATAACTGAGGGTAGGGCAAAAAAAAAAAAAAAAAAAAAATGTAGCCCTTTCTCTGCCTCCACGTCATTATGGCCCCAAGTGAGTGGAGTGCTAATAGCATAACCTACTGGACTGATATTTTAACTCTCGTAGTGTTGGGTCTGTTATCAAAGGAACGAGACTGAGACAAATTACGCAAAGCCTTATTCTATGCCAAGCATTAGAAGTTAGACTGACCAGCCAGAGAAATGAGGCTGAGACAAAGTAAAAGTTATGTAAAGCTTTATTCTATGCCAAGCATTAGAAGTCAGACTGACCAGCCAGGGCCACCTCCGAAGAGAGCGAGGCCCCTTGGTCTTACAGCTAGGTTTTTTTTTTTTTTTAAGATTATTTATTTATTTGACACAGAGAAAGAAAAACCACAAGTAGGCAGAGACACAGGCAGAGAGAGAGGAAGGGAAGCAGGCTCCCCGCTGAGCAGAGAGCCCGATGCGGGGCTCGATCCCAGGACCCTGGGATCATGACCTGAGCCGAAGGCAGAGGCTTTAACCCACTGAGCCACCCAGGTGCCCCTATAGGCTAGTTTTTATAGGGCATAATCACAGACATCTATATATGTGGCTTTGGCTGATTGGGTATCTCCTACCTGTGTGTTTTAGTAACGGTTACCTGGAACCGATACTAGTAACTGTTGAGGTGTTTATTAAACAACAAAATGGCCTTGTTTTAGGTATGTGTTTTAATAATAGTTACCTGGAACCGATATAAACAAAATGGCCTTGTTTTAGGTATGTGTTTTAGTAACAGTTACCTGGAACTGATATCAATAACTGTTGAAGCATTTATTAAACAACAAAATGTCTACCTAGGCAACATGGAGTCACTATGGCTAAGTAGGCTCAGGCAGGCCCTAGGGGTTTAACAGGTTTTAATGTGGAATCGACCCCAACAGTAGGTGGTACATCTGCATGTACCTGGGGCCTTCTGAGATGACCCTTCCGGCCATAAGAGTAGCTCATGATGCACTTTTAGACACTGTACCAGGCTAGTAGTGCTGTTATGACTGGATAGGACAGTGGTGGCCTCTTCCTCTTCCTCTGCTGTCCCTGTATGGTAGCTGCTCCCCATCTGTGGCTGCTGAGCACTTGAAACATGGCTAGTCCAAGTAGAGATGGATTTGTTTTGTTTTGTTTTGTTTTTGGAAGAAGTCATTGAGTTTATTGGGGAAGCCCAAGGGGAGCTGAAGTTTTACTGATAGCACAGACGCACATGCACACACACATGACACACACACATTCACAACACAGATACGCACATCCAAGGCATTGCTGCTCTAGAGGATGACACTGTCTGCTGAGAGTCACAGATTTCAGAATCAGGTATGGACCTCAGGGGTTTAAGGGGGCCCGGGCTGAAGGGATTAACCTAGCACTCCAGGTGCCCATGTGGCCCTCTCTTCCCCATGCTGGGTCTGGCCATTTGGGATTATCTATATTCTCATATGAGTCTGCATCTTCCTCATGATTGAGACCAGGCTGTGCCTGAATGGAGCGGAGCTGGGGGCTGCATACAAGCTTCTTCTCATATCCTCGTAGGCCTAGGAGCCAAGAGAGGTGGGCCCCCTCTTGTGTCCCAAGCTGACCTATGGGGGCTCAGAAAGTCCACTGGTTGGACCAGCTCTTCATCCTCATGGTCATAAGACTCAGCTGCCCTGGAGAAGGAATCTGCATCCTCAGGGTTCTCTGAGCCGCTACCATCCTGGGAGAGTTGGTTCTGCTCACAGTTGGGGTCATTCTCGTAGAACTCACTGTCCGGCTCCTCATACGTGCCCCCTTCTTCTTCTGGGCCTGCCTGCAACTCTAGAACTTTATCAGACTGAGATGGCACTGGAGGAATTGACATAATAAATTTTACTATATAAAATTTAACTATATAAAATTTACTTCCCCAAATTTGTTACCCCCTGGAAGGTCAAAGTCCTTTGTCTTGCCACTCTACTACAAATTTATTGTCCTTTTGTTAAGAGGCTGAATAAGTCCACTAACCAACCCCTTGAGTTACTCATCACTGAGGTTTCTCCCACATGGTACGCATCACACGTGTTAGTAAACTGCTTGTTTTGTCCTATTGATCTCTCTTTTGCCAGTCCCATTTATAAGGCTGCAGCCAATGGACGTGAGATGAACAGAGGAAAGAGAATATTTCTTCTCTGACATTGCTGACTTCTCATGGGACCAGGGCAAGTCCCTTCAGTTCCCTGGGTCCCACCTTCCCCACTTTCCGAATGACACAGCCTGAGTGTCATGACACAGCCATGAACGTCCCTTCTGACATAAGGGCTCTGTTTGCTTGACGAGAGAAGGAGAGAATGGGGCTTTTATTACTACATTGCTTTTATTTGGTGACCCTGTGTCCTTCATTTAGAGGCACTACTGCAGCAGGAGCAGCAAGCCTAACCCTCCAACCCTGGGCCAGAATTGTGACTTTCAGACACTGTATCTCATCCAGAAAAAGTTGGTGCAGCCATGTTGTTGCACATTTCATTCCTTCTCGCTCCATCAACATTAATTCAACCAGCTTATATTGAGTGCCTGATATGTGCCAGGTACCGGGATACAAAGATGAGGACACTCTGGCCTGCTTGTGCACTCATCCACCCATTGGGATATGACCCATCCCACCAGCAGACAACTGTAATGCAAGGTGGATAATTTGGTGAAATATCTTCCTGGGGAATGGGGCAGTAGAAACAATGCATGGGCTAAGGGTCCGGGAAGGTCTTCTGCAGGAGGGACTGCCCACGTCTTTTAGGGCAGGTGGGAGTCAGCCAGCTGAAGAGAAATGGGAGCTGGAAGGCATTCCAGGTGCCAAAAACAGCTTGAGCAAATACTCAGAAAGCCAGCACAGCTGGATATGGGACAGAATTACAAGTTGTTCAGTCATTAGAGCTTAAAATCCAGTGGAGGGAGAGGAGCTGTAGATGTGGGCAGGAGCCTCCACCCCAGGGAAGGCTAAGAATTCTTAAGGCATCCAGCTTTGCTTCCGGTTTCATTTTCCAGCTTCCTTCCTTCCTCCTTCTTGGTTCAGTGAAGGTGCTAATTCCTATTTGTAGCCTCTTTCACACTTCAACTTCTATTGTCTCTCAGAACCTATCCCTACCCCTTTAAATCGTCTTCTGTGATTCATTCACCTGTGGATTCCTGAACCCTGGGGGCTTTCCACAAGCCAGGAAATTAGGTGTAAGTGACTGGGAATAGTCCTATGCTCTGGGATTTGGGATGGGATTATCTGTCCTGGCGGTTTTATCCATCATTGCTTCATCTGGATTTGTAAGTTATTCCAGCAAACCCTGGCTGCTCTGCAGGAAATGTTCCAAATAATTATTATTTCTGCAGGAATTACCTTTTAAAAATATATGTGCTTCTTAAAAAGATTGGTTATTGGGGCGCCTGGATGGCTCAGTCGGTTAAGCATCTGACTCTTGGTTTCAGCTCAGGTCGTGATTTCCAGGTCATAAGAACCCTTCATTGGGTTCCATGCTGGGCGTGGAGCCTGCTTAGGGTTCTCCCTCTCTCCCTCTACCCCTTCTCTCCACCCACTCTCTCTCTCTCAAAAAGGTTAAAAAAAAAAAAAACAGATTGGTTATTGTGCAAATAATTTTGACTGCCTTTTGCAGCTAGTTTTCTCCCCCAGCAGGACATACGTAATTTTAATTTTAGGTAGAAGTAGAAAGGGACAAAAATTATTATTATTTAAAGATTTTACTTATTTATTTCACAGAGAGAGAGAGGGAGAGAGAGACCATGTACACACAAGCAGGGGGAGTGGCAAGCAGAGGGAGAGGGAGAAGTAGATGCCCACTGAGCAGGGAGCCCAAAGCGAGACTCAGTTCCAGGACCCTGGGATCATGACCCAAGCTGAAGGTAGACACTTAACCAACTGAGCCACCTGGGTACCCAATAATCATCATTATTATTTAGTATTTTTATTTGTTTGTTTATTTTTTAAGTAGACAGCCCAGCATAGAACCCAGTGAGGGGCTTGAACTCATGACTCTTAGATCAAGAGTTGGTTGCTTAATGGACTGAGCCACCCAGGCACCCCAAAAAAGATATTATGATTCTGTAATTTTAAGTCTAGTTTTAATAATAGACCTACTTCAGAGAATTTCAGTCTCCTTACAGCATGCTCTGGGCACAAAGAGTGAACACACTGGATTCTAGCAGGATTTGGGCTGTATATTTCCAGGATTCTGGTGGGTGACTGTCTCAGGACTGAGACATGTTCCCCACTTGGAAAAGTAGAGCCATGGACAGATATGCTGATATGAAAAGTGTACATACAGATGGGGCACAACCAGCATAATCATTCAGACACTATTAGTCCATGATGATTCCATTTTCTGTGGCAACTCAGCTTCCTTCTGGGGTTGCCCTCACTTGAAAGCCTATTGTGCCCACAACCACAGCCAAGGCTTCACTATGGCCAGAAACCACAACACCATCAACACTCATGGAAACTGGCTGGTGGTTTTCTCCACTTTTGGGGTTTCCCATGGCCAGCCAAGGGATGGACCAAACAACCATCCTCAGTGCCCATAAGTTGACCTTCTATTTTCTTGTTCTTTTGCCATTATTATTACTTTTTCCCAGGAGGAAAGGAAAAGGACCTACCTACTAATACTGAATTGTGTCCTCCTCCTAAATACTTTACAAGGTAATTAAGGTCCAATGAGGTCATAAGAGTGGACCCCAAACCATAAAGCTTGTGTCCTTATAAGAAGAGGAAGAAATGGGGCACCTGGGTGGCTCAGTCTTGGGTGTCTGCCTTCAGCTCAAGTCATGATCCCAGGGTCCAGGGATCAAGTCCCGCATCAGGCTCCCTGCTTGGCGGGAAGCCTATTTCTCCCTATCCCACGCCCCCTATTTGTATTCCCTGTATCGCTGTGTCTCTCTGTCAAATTTAAAAAAAAAAAAAAAAAAAAACTTAAAAAAAAGAAGAGGAAGAAATAGCAGAGTGCTCTCTCTCTACCAGGTGAGAACACAGCAAGATGGCTAGCGTCTGCAAGACAGAGAGAGCCCTTACCAGGAATTGAATCAGCCAGCACATTGATCTTGGACTTTCTAGCCTCTAGAACTGTGAAAAAACTAATTTCTTCTGTTTAAGCCTTTCAATTACAACAGCCTGAGTAGACTAATGCAGGGCCATGCATTCATTCTTTGCCCATCTATTGCATATTTTTTTAAAGATTTTATTTATTTATTTATTTGTCAGAGACAGAGGGAGAGAGAGAGAGCACAGGCAGACAGAGAGGGAGGCAGAGGCAGAGGGAGAAGCAGGCTCCCTGCGGAGCAAGGAGCCCAATGTGGGACTCCATCCCAGGACCCTGGGATCATGACCTGAGCCGAAGGCAGCTGCTTAACCAACTGAGCCACCCAGGCATTGCTACTGCATATTTTTTATGAGACTCTATGAGGGCTAGCCTTGCAGTTGATATGGGTTTAGTTTTATAGGGCAGGGAAAATCTTTTTCCCTACACTCCTAGGTTCTATGGCTGGAGCCCTAGAAATCAAACTGACAAAGGACAGTTTGACAAGAAAAAAAAGGGGGGAGGTGCCTGGGTGGCTCAGTGGGTTAAAGCTTCTGCCTTCAGCTCAGGTCATGATCCCAGGGTCCTCGGATTGAGCCCTACATCAGGCTCCCTACTTGGCAGGGAGCCCCTCTCTCTTCCTACTTGTGGTCTCTGTCTGTCAAATAAATAAATAAAATCTTTTTTTAAAAAGGCAAGAAAAAAAACAATTTATTAAGTCATGTAGAATGCATATACATGGGCAAAACTCAGTGATGAGTAACTCGAAGGTTAGAACTTGGGGCTCATATACCATCTTAACTAAGAAAAATAAATGTGTAGAGAAGTGACAGCAAAAAAAAGGGAGGTAGGCTTTTAGAGGTGGCAAACTATGGGAAGATAAATATATGAAAGGAAGCTAATAGAAGATAAGAGGTTTTCTTTTTTTTTTTTAAAGAAATGCCTTTTTTAAAAAAAACAATTTTATTTATTTATTTGAGAAAGAGAGAGAACATGAGCAGTGGAGAGAAGGAGAAGCAGGCTCCTGTTGAAGAGGGAGCACTATGTGGGGCTCTTCCCAGGACCCTGGGATCATGACCTGGGCCAAAGGCAGGTGCTTAACCAACTAAGCAACAGAAGGTGCCCTAAGAGGTTTTTGTTTTGTTTTAAGTTATTTTAGGGACGCCTGGATGGCTCAGAGCAGCAGACTCTTGCTTTTGGCTCAGGTCATGATCTCAGGGTCACGAGATTGAGCCCCATGTTGGACTCTGCACTGGGCATGGAGCCTGCTTGAGATTATCTCGCCGTCTCCTTCTGCCCCTTCCCACAATCCCTCCCCTCCCACCTGTGTGCGCTGGCACTCAGGGACTCTCACTCTTAAAAACAAAGTTATCTTAGAAAGATTTATTTAGCTTCAGCTTGATGCTTTGGATGCCTTGGGCTGTTAAGAAACTAAATTGTCTCTGGTGACCAAGAATCTCAGAGTTGTCCTCCTCTTCCTTGTGTGGAAGAGGGGATATACTTTTAAGAATGGAAATTAATATCCTGCCTTCAACTAGCTAGGCAGAGGACAGACAGCTTTTTTGGATTTTTTTTTTTTTTTTTTTTTTTGGCATCTGTTGTTTCTTAATTGCCTTCAGCTCAAAATAATCTGTATGCCAAAGTGACATATTTTGGGTTGGCACATTCTGGTTTCCTTCACTCCTGACTCCAACAGCTAAGTGACCTTCACCAGTTTACCTGGCCTTTCTAAGCCTAGAGAGGCTTATAAAATGGGTTCAATGAGAGTATTTTCTTCTTCACAGGACTGTGAGGGGGATTAAATGAAATATTGCCTTAAATTCTGACATAATTTTTTATTTTGAGGGGAAGGATGGTGCTGGAGTTAAGAACATGGACTTTGAGGCCACATTGCCTGGGCTTAATCTCAGCTCTGTTGCTGTGTGACCTTGGGCAGATACTTACCCTGTCTGGGCCTCAATTTCTTCATCTGTAAAATAGGCAATATAATTCACAGGGTGTTGAGTTATGAAACAAATAAACATATGTAAAGCACTTCGAGCAGGACCTGACATACAGGAAGTTTTACGTAAGTTGTAGCTGTTCCCATGACCCTGGGCTTGGAGAAGGGGGAGTAAAACAGCAGCAGTAGCAGCTTCACAGACCCGTTCTGGCTGAGGTCAGTGGAGTGGACAAGGCCTATCTCTGTGAAGAGTGTTCACACGCGCTGTGCTCTCTAGGTGTGACCTTGAACAGCCTCTATATCTCCCTGGGTCTCTTTTCTTCCTCTGTAAAGTGTGGTAGCTGGATGACAGGACCTCAGAGCTGGGCTCTTGCATTCACGATTGGGTCAGAAGGAGAAGCAGGGACTAAAATGACAAAGCAGAAATCCAGAATGACCTTTTGTAGCACCTTAGAGGTGGACTGGTGAGCAGGACTGCTGTGGCCTGGTGACAGCCACCCACTCAAACTGCCAGGGGAGCTTGGGTGCTCGGGTGAGGGACAGGATTTCTGCATTGGATCGGAAGGGATGAGAGGCCCATCCTCACCACCACCTTCACACCCCAGACTCCTTGCCAGCATGTAGCATCGACAACTCCTCTTCCTTGCCTTAACAGTCTAGTTTACTGCAGAAGTGTTAAATATTCATATGGAGAAAGGCCTGGGAAGCTTCAGCAAATGCTTCCCAGGGGTTTATTTGTGTCAGGGGCTGGAATTTAGGGGAAAATGAACTGCTGCCTCCTCCTGGGAAGCGATGTAGGAAGGAACAGACCCCAACTGGCAGGAGGACATGGTGATGCCTGAGAGTCCACCGAGCCCTGGTTCCCTAAAGGGGGCACTAAGGAACAGCTGACCCTGGGCCACGGGGAGGGGCTGGGCCCCGGGGAGAAGGGTCTTTGGAGACTACATTTCCATGGTGACCTAGAGGATCCAGGGGATAAGTGGGAGGTGGCAGACTCTGAGGACATAAACCTGCCAGCTGAACCAGGGTCTTGGGCCAGGTCTTGGTAGGCGCAATCCTATGGAATAGAATTCAGTTCATTGATTTTACAGCATGGCAAGTGCAAAGCCAATTGCTGGGTACACAACCAAAAATGAAATGCAGCCTGTGTTGGCCTAAGGTTGAAAACACACTCCTGGACAAATAAAATACAACTTAGCACTGTGGTGAAAAACAACACACCACACCAAACTAAACATGCAGTGAGAGAGGACTGAAGTAATAACCCTTGGTGTATCCACACATAGGAACACCAAACAACTGTTGAAAAGAATGAGGCCTTTCTTGGAGCACCTGGGCGGCTCAATCAGTGAAACATGCAACTCTAGATTTCAGCTCTAGATTTCAGGGTCATGATCTCAGCGTTGTGAAGCTGAGCCCTCTGGGCTCCGTGCTGGGCATGGAGCCTGCTTGGGATTCTCTCTCTCTCCCTGTGCTCTTCATCCCTCTCTCCCTCTGCTGTTCATCCCCCCCCCCCCCAAAAAAATGAAGACTTTCTTCGTGTACTGATCTGCGAAGAAGTACAAGACACATGAGGTGGAAAAAGCACTGGATGCAACAGTCCATAGAGCAAGGTGCCATTACATAAAAACAAAAAAGATACACATGTAGTATGTGTATATATGTGCACATACTTGCCTATGTATTTATTTCTTGGAAAAAGATGCAAGAAAATTAAAATGGTTCTCTCTTGGGTGGCTCTGGATCAATGAGGAAAGAGAACTATAACTTCTCACTTCCACTCCTTTTTATTTCTTTTTTTTTTTTCCTTAAGATTTTATTTATTTATTTGACAGAGGGGAGACAGAGATAGATCACGAGCAGGGCGGAGGAGTAGAGGGAGAAGCATACTCCCCACTGAAGAGGGATACTGACACAGGACTCAATACCAGGACCCCAGAATCATCGCCTGAGTCAAAGGCAGCTGCCTAACTGACTGAGCCACCCAGACACCCCTCTTTTTCATTTCTTGAATGTTTCGGTCATAAATATTGTCCTCACCTATTTGGGCTACTTGAATAGAATTCCATAGACTGGGTAGCTTATACACAACAGAAATTTATTCTCACCGTTCTAGAGGTTGGGAAGTACTAGGTCAAGACACCAGCAGATTTGGTATCTGATGAGAGTCTGCTTCCTGGTTCATAGAAGACTGTCTTCTTGCTGTGACCTTGCATGGCAGAAGGGACAAGAAAGTTCTCTGGGATGTCTTAAGGGCATTAATTGGGGAAGAGAAGGGATGGGGTAACTGGGTGATGGGCATTAAAGAGGGCACATGAGGGGCACCTGGGTGGCTCAGTGGTTTAAGCCGCTGCCTTCGGCTCAGGTCATGATCTCAGGGTCCTGGGATCGAGTCCCGCATCGGGCTCTCTGCTCGCAGAGAGCCTGCTTCCCTCTCTCTCTTTCTGCCTGCCTCTCCATCTACTTGTGATTTCTCTCTGTCAAATAAATAAATAAAATCTTTAAAGAGGGCACATGATATAATGAGCACTGGGTTTTGTAAGCAACTGATAAATTACTGAACTCTACATCTGAAATTAATGACATACCATATGTTATGTAATTGAATTTAAATAAAATAAGGTAAAAAGAAAAAAGAAAGAAAAAATATAAGGGTATTAATCCCATTTGCAGGCTCTACCCTTTGGTGTAACCATTTCTTGAAGGCCTCACCATTTAATATCATCACCTTCGCAATTAAAATTTCAACATATGAATTTTGGGGGACACAAACATTCAGTCCATATCACATATATTAATAATTGTAAAATTGTTTTAAAGATTAAAATAACATGATAAACACAACCTCAGAAATGTACACAGAACACATTTTGGGGGTATAAAAGCAGGAGGTAGGGGAAGTCTGAGGCTCTAGAAGGATTTACATATGAAATTGAAGGCGTTGGATGGAAATTAAGTTGGGGAAATTTTGTCTTTTTTTTTTTTTTCTATGATATTGAAGAAGTTGGGAAGGCAGTGACAATTGGAGAAGTCAGGAGGGGAATAGAATAGGTAACTAACTTAATCAGGTAAAAGGTTGTTGAAGGCCCCAAAGGCACAACTGAGCCAGAGCACAAATATTTGTAGGAGCATCAAGATGCTGGTTATAGTCCAGGCAAGGAATGCTAGGGATTCCTATTTTAATCTCTGTAATAACCCTTAGAGATAGGTAGTATCATTTTTGTGTATAGATGCTGAGGCACGAAGAAGTTAAGTGACCTCCTGGTAGGTGGTGAAATTGGAACTCAGATCAAACCTGACAGCAGAGCCTATGCTGTTGCCACAGATCTCTGTAGAGGTGCACTAGAACCCCTTGTCTGGTTATGGATGCACAGATTCCTCACTAAACACTGATCCAGTCTTGACTCCACCACCAGCACTATGTCTTCAGGCAAAAGTTCTGATGCAGAGCATTCTTCCTAATATCTCTGCTGATACTTGTGCTGCTTTTTTTCCCCTTCACTGAACTTAATTCTATCTTCTACTGCAGCCGCCCTCCAATATGAAAAGATAACCATTGCAACCCACCCTCATCTTCTCTAGAACAAACATCTCTACTTCTTGCAACTCTTTGATATGACGTGATTTTTTAAAATTGTATTTATTTATTTGACAGAGGGAGAGAAATCACAAGTAGGCAGAGAGGCAGGCAGAGGGAGAAACAGGCTCCCTGCTGAGCAGAAAGCCCAATGCAGGACTCAATCCCAGGACCCTGAGACCATGACCTGAGCCGAAGGCAGAGGCTTAACCCACTGAGCCACCCAGGCGACCCTGATACAACATGATTTTATCATCCTGGTCTCTTATATTCAGTGTTCAGCATACAATAAAGAAATTACTACACGTTCAAAGAAGGAAATGTGGACTGTAATACAAAGGAAAATCAGTCAATAGAAATAGACCTCAAGGGAGCTTTGGTGGCTCAGTGGGTTAAAGCCTCTGCCTTTGGCTCAGGTCATGATCCCAGGGTCCTGGGATCGAGCCCCACATCGGGCTCTCTGCTCAGTGCGGAGCCTCCTCCCCTCCCACTGCTGCCTGCCTCTCTGCCTACTTGTGATCTCTGTCTGTCAAATAAATAGATAAAATCTTTTTTAAAAAATTAAAAAATAAACCACAAGGTGACAGATGATGAAATTAGCAGATATACCAGTCAAGGGTGTGATCAGGAAATAGAAACCAGTAATTTGAATAGGGAATATTTAATGTAAATAATTATTAACTATAATAGGAGAGAAACAATAAAGGTAAAAGGCAGGAGTGGAGGGGCATTCTAAGGAGTAAGCTAGTGCTGAAGAAGAAGAACTAAAGAAGAAACAACGTGGGGTGCCTGGGTGGCTCAGTGGGTTAAAGCCTCTGCCTTCGGCTTGGGTCATGATCCCAGGGTACTGGGATCAAGCCCTGCATTGGGCTCTTTGCTTGGCTGGGAGCCTGTTTCCCCCTCTCTCTGCCTGCCTCTCTGCCTACTTGTGATCTCTATCTGTCAAATAAATGAATAAAATCTTTAAAAAATAAATAAGTAAAAAATAAAGAAGAAACAACTTGAGTTGGAGGTCCCTTCCCAAAATCAAGATTCAGATCTAATTTCAATCCACCTAAAGGTAGAAAAATTCTCTGGGGTGCCCAGGTTGGAGCTGGTCCACAATGGGTGGGGGAGTAGGAAATACTTGCCTCCAGGGCTCAAGTGGATCAAAGCTGGTGTGTGGGAATCCAGAGGGAGTCAAGGCATTAGGAACCAACTTAGCAGCAGGGAAGCATGAGGCCTGGATTGCATGGTATCCAGGTCAGGAAGACCATGGGAAGCAACCACCTGGGGTCCAGGTGGGCCAAGGCCAGTAGATGGCTGCATGGAGGGAGTCAAGATGTAGGGAAGCCACTTGCTGACAGGGCAGCCTAAGGCTTGGTATTCATGTTGTGGACATCAGGAATACTAGTGAGGTAGTTCATGGACCAGAGCCAGGTCTGCAAGTTTGCTGAGGGAACCATGTGCTTTGGACATGAGGAGGGCAGTCATACAACAATAGCAAATAAACAAAACAGAAGCAGTGGAACTAAGAGAAGCTCCTTCTTCCTAATAAATCCTTCCAGCTTCTTCTACTTGCAAAAATTAATGTTGTAATTACTGCCAAAGAGATACTTTAAAGGTCTAGTTAGTTCATTATTATAGCACAGTTCATTAAAGGTTGATTTAGCACTAAAAGGCAATAAATTGATAATTTCTACAGCAACAAAGGACTTTAAAATAGCTATTATTAATATGTTTAAAGATGTAAAGGAAAAGACAAATATAATGAATAAACAAATAGGAAATCTTAACAGAGACATGGAAACTTTTTTTTTAAGAGTTTATTTTTAAAGAGTCTCCACACCCAACATGGGGCTCAAACTTATAATCCTGAGATCAAGAGTCATATGCTGTACTAACAGAGCCAGCCAGATGTCCCTGAAATGGAAACTCTTTAAAAAGCCAAATAGAATTACATTCACTTCAAGATGGGAAGCAGACAACTGATTTTTGACAAAGGACTCAGAGTAATTCAAAAGGAAAGGAAATGTTTTCAACAAAATGCACTATAACAACTGGATAAACATATAGGGGGGAAATTAACTTACCATTGGACTTAAACAATTAATTTGAGTTGGTTTATGGACCTATAGGGAAAAGCTTAAAGTGTAAAGTGTCTAGAAGAAAGCATAGAAGAAAATCTGCATGCTCTTGGGCTACCCCAAAATTTCTTAGGTAGGACTCAACAGTAACTATAAAGATTGATAAATTGGACTTCACCACAATTAAAACCTTCTGTTCATCAAAATATATCATTAAGAACATGAAAAGGGAAGTCATGGGCTAGGTTACGTCTGTATCCTACTGTATATTTGTAACTCATATTCTGAGGAAAGATGCATCCAGATTCTCTAAAGAATTCAGACATTCAGTTTAAAGAAACATAAGAAATAATGAAAAGACTTGAACAGACACTTCACAATGGAAGATATTCAGATGGCCAATAAGCACATGAAAAGATATACAGCACCATTAGTCATCAGAGAAGGATAAAACCACAATGCCATATATCATTCTCAGCCACTAGAATGACTAAAACGTAAAAGACTGAAAATAAGAAGTGTAAGCACAGATGTAGAGCAACTGGAATGTTCATAACTGCTCATGGGAACCAACCACCATGGAAATGGTTTGGCAATTTCTTATAAAGTTAAATATATACCTGCTCTATGACCCAGCAATGCCACTCCTAGACGTTTACCCAAAATAAATGAAATTACCTGTGGCCAAATGTTCACAGCTACTATACTGCTACTAGCCAAAACCTGGGAACAACCCAACTGTCCTTCAACAGATCAATGGACAAACAGATTATGGTGTATCCATAGGATGGAATGGTACTCAATATTAAAAAGGAACAAAATGCACCTGAAACTAATATAACATTGTGTATCAACTCTACATGAATAAGAAAAAAAAATTTTTTTAGGGAACAAAATGTTAATAGCTAAAACAATATGGATACATCTCAGAACCAGTATGGTGAGTGAAAGAAGCTAGAGACAACAGAGCATATTGTATGAAACTATCAAATGTGCCTGTTGTTCATAAATTATACTTGAATAAACCTGAGTTTAGAAGAAGGCCTATCAAGCATCTACTAGATGCTGGGTTTGTAAACTGTGAAGAAAGGATAAACAAAGAAGAAATAGTTGAAAATATACAAGGAAAGGAACCCTGGGGAAATGAGAAGGAAGAAGACCCAGAGCCCAGATGGAGGAGTTAGGCATGGTCAGCCCAGAAGTCACAGAGACAGAAGAGGGAGGATGATGAAGAGAGAGCTGGAATGATTGTCAGGCCATGCCTTGGACCCAGCTGAGCCTGACGACCTCAGATCTGTGAGCTCCTAAGCCTGAGATTTTTCCAGCATTGCTCTATATCCTGGAGGAAGGGACAAGGAGAGGTAGCATGGAAGGAAAAAGTGGTTAGAGTTGAAGGCATTGACAAGTAGTTGAAATGATACATTGGAAGGAAGTGAAACCAGGAGGGGAGAAGATAGAGGAAAACGAAGTAGAGGGGGGAGGTGCAGGGGGAACAAGGGAGAGGCTTGAGGGGCGAGGAGCCTGTGGTCAGGCCAGATGGGGAGCTGCAGGTGGCCGATCTGCTCCTCTTTCACTTACACAACACTTAAGCTCTCTTTGGCACTGTTCTTCATTTCAATGATTGCCGTAGATCTTTGATAGCCTATTGTGTAGTAATTCAAACTGTCTTATAAAAGGAAGTCTGTGTAGGTTGTCTCCACCTAGTAGAAGGTGAATTCTCACGAGACTGTTCAGGCAGCATTCTAATCTGCCCACCTCAGCAGCGCAATTGACACTTCCTTTTTTTTTTCTTTTTCTTTTTAGAGGTGTGGAGCGTGCTTGTGAGGGGGTGAAGGGACAGAGGGAGAGGGAGAGAGAATCTCAAGCAGGCTCCATGCTCAGGGCAGAGTTGGACGTGAGGCTTAATCTCAGGACCCTGAAGATCATGACCTTAGCCAAAATGAAGAGTCAGATGCTTAAGTGACCGAGCCACCCAGGCACCCCTGACACTCCAGTTTGGGATGCAAAAAGTTCTCGTACCCTTTAGCCAGCAATTTCACTTCTATGAATCTACTCTTACTGGAGCGTTTTATCCATACGCGCAACAACTTCTGTATAACGCTGCTCCTTTTCAGGCCATTTGCAGCAGTAAGAGAAGTAAGTTCACCAGGAGGCTGGTTGAATAAATAAGGGCTCTTCCATGCAGTGAAATACCACTGTATCCATGAGAAGAACAGGAGAATTTTTTAAGTACTGATATGAATCATCTCAAATGTGTGTTGTTTAGCGTGAAAGATGGAAATAGGGGGCCAAACAATGTGTATGGCCTTTCATCCTCTGTGTAAAAAGAAAAACACGCACTTAAAAACCAGAAACTCGTTACTCGTGGGGCAGGTGTGCAGGTTAGAGATGGGCGGAAGACTCCTTTTTGCCCAGAGACCCTTGTATATGCCCTTTTTATCTTTATGATTTTGTGTCATTTTATCCTTCAAATTTTGCAAAAACGCTCACCTGTTAACCGTCTGTAGAACAGGGGGAGACTTCATTCTAAGGAACGAAGCCCGACTGTTGGAATTTTAAGGACCTGAGCCTTCCAGGATCCCTCTGCGGTCACCGCACTGCCAATCTTTCAAGCACCTCCTGGAGCTAATGGAAGACATTCCCAGCTCGAAACAACAGCACTTCAGATGATCGGCCTGTGGAAATGGGACCCACAGCTTCTCTCTGTACGGACACCTCCCCTCGCCATTACCCAGTTACCTAACGCCAGGACACAGCTAAGGATCAGAATTTTTTTAATTGCCTCTGTAGTATTATCATAGATGTCGCTGAAGCTCCTGAGTTTCTTCCATCCTCACTGAGAGCCCGTTTTTCCCTTTGTGGGACTCACTTCTCCCTGCAGAGTTGGGGTGGAGATTTATTTTAAACTGAAGACATTTGAGATGCAACAGATGCCGAAAGAAGCCCTTTGCGGGCTCCTCTTATCTGACCTAAAGACGGAACCATTTGGAGAGTGAAGTTGTCAAATCCCCTTCCCCAGGAAGCAGACCAGTCCCTCGGACCAGAAGAGAAATTACACAAACACTGTTGCAGTCATCCTACCTTCCATTTGTTTCCCTCAAAGCCCATTTGTCTTCCCTATAAAAGGCCCATTTGTTCTTCCCATAGAACTCCTTCCCCTTGTTAAGTTAGTATATAAACCCCTATTTCTAGCTTTTCTGTGAGCCTGTTCATCTGAATGTTCCCACATGTGAATAAAACTTGTTTTCTTTCCTCCTGTTAATCTTCTACTGTCAGTGAATTTGCAGGCCCCTGACTCCTGGACCTAAGTTGACACAGGAAATGTTTTTTTCTCCCTTGCCAGGTTTCAGCCATGCTTGGCTAACAGGTTTCCAAGCCCATAGGAGAAAAGAGGTAGCAAATGATGAAGGGACAGGATTATTTCAGGCAATAGCCTTCCTATAGCCTCCCAGAGTGACAGATGACAGCCTAACCATTGAGGAGAGACAGAAACATCTATTTTAGGAAAAACAGAGAACAATATAACCAACTCACGCAAGTCCAGGTCATTCACCACCGGCCACACCGGCTCAGTAGTCATGAAGGCATCCGAAATCTTCGCAAAGTCCAGCCGCTGGCATCTATAACCAAGGCCCATGTTTTAGAACAAAGGGCTACATTCTCCTCAGGCTCAGGGGCTCTTTGATGGAGAAGACGGACACCAGACACTGCATTTCAGGAAGATATAGACCCTGTAAACTGTCTGAGGCTTAAAGGGGTAAGCTCCAGGGTGCCTGGGTGGCTCAGTCGTTAAGCATCTGCCTTCAACTCAGGACATGATCTCGGGGTCCTGGGATCGAGCCCTGCATCGGGCTCCCTGCTCAGCAGAGAGCTTGCTCCTCACTCTCCCTCTGCCTGCTGCTTCCCCTAATTCTGCACCCCCTCTCTCGCTCTCTGTCAAATAAATAAATGAAATCTTATAAGGCAAGGGATAGACGCACCTGGATGGCTCAGTGGGTTAAAGTCTCTGCCTTTGGCTCAGGTCATGATCCCAAGTTCCTGGGATCAAGCCCTGCATCGGGGGGGTCTCTGCTCAGTGGGGAGCCTGCTTTCCCCCACCCCCTGCCTGCCTCTCTGCCTACTTGTGATCTGTCAAATAAATAAATGAAATCTTAAAAAACAAAAACAAAAACAAAAACAAACAAGGGGTAAGCTCCATTGCCTAGAAATCTTGGCTTCTACAAAATGACTCCTTGCCCCAAGTTTCACTTCAGATAAAAGCAGGGGATAAGGTGAAGGGAAGAATGTTTGGACAATTATAAGATCACAGAATTCAACCAAGTAGACAAAGGAAGATCAGCAGCAGCTTGCCCCTGTGAAGCGTTTGAATGAGTCCCTCAAGGGTGTTGTCTGTCCTGCCCCAGTGGCAGGACTCAAAGACAGGGTCCAAATTCTTGCTCTGCAAAAACCTTAGATACACGCAGTCACCTAAGTCTCTGTGCCTCTGTTTTACCTTCTGTACCATGGGAATAACAACTTTTGTGTTACCGAATCATAGTGATGGTTTAAATCAACTCAACTCATTTGAACAAACATCTGCTGGTCAACTATATGCCCTGCATGGTACAAGGTAGACCCTGCAGAGAACAGAAGAATGAAAAAAATAAAAATAAAAACAAAACCACAGTGTTTTATTTATTTATTTATTTGACAGAGAGAGCAAGAGAACATAGGCAGGCAGAGGGAGAAGCAGGCTAGGCTCCCCACCGAGCAGGGAGCCTGACTCAAGGCTCTATCCCAGGACCTTGGGATCCTGACTGGAGCCGAAGGCAGCCACTTAACTGACTGAGCCACCCAGGTTCCCCTAAAACACTGTCTTTAACCTCAAAGAGCTCATCACCTGGCAGGACCAAATTAATAGACCGTGTGAAATAGCAGAAAATACATATTGCCCTCTGCCCCTGGTGCCTGGCACAGAGCTCCTGAACCCCCAATCATTTCCTTGGTGACAGGAGTGAATTTTGTTAAAATGAAGTGACTCCGGGTGGGCTTCTGGATGGAAAGACCAAGCCGTGATTAGAAGCTTGTAACTCCCAGCCTCGCCCGCACCCCCTGTTCTCTTGAGAAGGGAGAGGGACTGAAAGTGGAATTGAGGATTGATCATGCCTGTGTAATGAAGCTTCCATCAAAATCCCAGTAGCTTGGGGTTCAGAGAGCTTCTGGGTTGGTGAACATGTAGGGAACTGGGGAGAGTGGCCCTTGAGGTAGCCAGGAAGTTCCACGCCCTTTCCGTCTCTCCCGTCTGGCTGTTCCTGAGTTCTGTCATCATAAACTGGTAACCTAGTAAGTAAAGTGTTTCTCTAAGTTCTGTGAGCCTCTCTAGCAAATTCATCAAACCAGAGCAGGGAATTCTGAGAACCTCAGATATGTAGCCCATCAGAAGTGCAGGTAACTTGTGACTGGTGTCTCAGTCCAAGGACGGCTTGTTGGACTCTCCCATCTATTGCCAGTCAGCCAGAAGCACAGGTGGCAGCCTGAAGTGTGGAGGGCGGTCTTGTGGGACGGAGCCCTCAGCCTGTGGCAGCTGATGCTGTCTCTGGTAGACAGTGTCAGAACCGAGGTGAATTGTAGGACACCCTGCTGGCCTCCTGAGAATGGCTTGTTGCTGTGGGTCCCAGAACATACTTTAGATGTGGAAGTGCTCTAGAGCGGTGCCTGGGTGGCTCAGTCCGTTAAACATCTGCTTGTGGCTCAGGTCATGATCCCACGGTCCTGGGATCAAGTCCCACATCAGGCTCCCTGCTCAGTGGGGAGTCTGCTTCTCCCTCTGCCCCTCCCCCTGCTTGTGCTTTCTTTCTCTCTCTCTCTCAAATAAATAAAATCTTTTTTTTTTTTCTAAAGTGCCTTAGAAAGGAAAGCCCACTCTATAAAAGAAAGGTGTCAATACTTTTTTCTGGAAGCTTAGAGTTTGTAGTGACATTCTGTCAAAGGAGCAGCATATCTTAATACCAGGTTCAGCAAACTAAGGCCTATGGACCAAATCCTGCTCACGAGCTGTTCTTCTAAATAAAGTTTTCGTGGAACACAGCCACGCACATTCATATCATCTGTGGCTGCTTTCACACACTAACAGCAGAACTGAGTAGTTGGTACAGAGACGGAATGGCCCAGAAAGCCCAAAATACTCTATATCTGGGCCTTTGCAGTGCGGAAATAAACAAAAGAGCCAGCCGCCATCACCTGCTGTGGGCAGCACAGAGGCAGGCTGAGTGGGGAAGGGTCATGGTGGAAAAGGGAAGGCTTCAGACAGGCTCAGGTCGGAGGCTGTTGGCACGGGAGGCTCAAGATGAGCTACTAATTGCAGGGCAAGTTTTGAGGTTAGTTAGGGGCTCATATTTTACTTCCCCTGGTGGGTCCTAAGTTGTAATCCAGGAAGCTGTTGGTTATTAATCACATCCTGGCTGTTCTGGGGCATTGGTCACTGGGGTTATTGGTTGGCTTTCTTTGCTGGTTGCTCAGGTGGTGGTCTGACTTTTTATAAGTCTGACTGATAGAGAGCAAGCTGGCTTCCTGCGCTGGTTACTGGGCTGGTTTCCTGGGCTAGATGCTATAGATAGTGGGTCAGAATCCTATATGTCTATGTGGTCTGGCCATTGTCCATTTGTATAAACAGTCTCAACAGAGGAAGTTTGCTATGCTGGGACTTAAGTCTAAGTATTTAACTGAGTGTATTCTAGACTCTTGGGTAAGTTACTTAAGGCCTCTATGTTTTAGGGATGCCTGGGTGGCTCAGTTGGTTAGGTGTCTGGCTTCAGCTCAGTCATGGTCACAGGGTCCTGGGATCACATCCCACATCAGGCCCCTTGCTGAGTGGGGAGCCTGCTTCTCGCTCTGCCTGCTGATCCCCCTGCTTGTGTTTTCTCTCTCTCCTTCACTCTGATGAATAAATCAATAAAATCTTTAAAAAAAAAAAAAAAAAGGACTCTGTGTTTTAATTCCTCATCTCTACATTGGGGTCATGATAGTTCCTACCTCATAGGGTTTTAGAAAGATTAAGTTCTTATAAAATGCATCCAGCAGAGTACCTGAGACGTAATGGGTCCCAGGCAATGTTATTCACTGTATTGTAATTGTCCCGTGAAACTCAGAGCTCCTTCAAGGCAAGGTCCATGGTTTTGGTCCCAATGGTCCCAGCTTTCTGAAGAGGGTTTGGCACATAGCAGGTGCTCAATAAATATTTGATGAGTGAATGAATGAATCATAGAAAACCAGGGATGGATGGAATCTTAACAGCACATCTCAAAGAAAGGATAATCTCTTTGATTACAAAACAACAACAACAACAAAAACTTTGGCTCAAGGCTCCCATTCCCATCCTGAAGTCAGGGGCACAGCCCTGCCTTAAAGTTAAAGGAAGCCTTCTCCCCACCTCCCCATCTGAGGAAATCCCATGAGTGGGCAGTCTCTGATTCTCAATGATACTTTGACTTTACTGCATTATTCAGGTGTTATTTTAAATACCAAAGGCTTTCACTGCCTCTCTGTCTTTTTGGGAGCCTTCCCACTCCTGCAATTGGTAATGTGGAAATTGGTGTCAATATTTACAATCTGAGTCAGTAGTTTTCAAAGCTGCCATAATCCTTCAAGGTAAAGAAAAACAACAGCCGGGCATGATGTCTCTTCAACTGCGTCTTTGACCTTGACAGAGCCTGCCTTATAGGGAAGAGGAAGCTGGGAACCTGGCAGCTGCCACAGCATCCTATCCCAGGCCCTGTCCCAGCGCCCTTTCACAGGCCCACCACCCAAGAATCCATCTTTCTTGTAAACCTTCCCAAGAAGGAGATGCCAAGAGACCACCAGTCGTGCTGATCCTGTCTTCTAAAAGCCTCTGGAATCAGTGGCCTTCTCAGTAGCCCTTTTGCATTGCCATATTTCAGAGTCTCATAACTTCTCCCTCAGGCTACAGCATCTAACCCCAGGCTTCCTCGGCTCCACCCCAGTCCCCAAGGCCAATGCCATGGCCCAAGTTGCTTTCCAGTTGCAAGCCTCCAAAGACTTCCTATTGCCTACAGGTTAAAGTCCACAACCCTTCATGTGGTCTCCACAGCCCTTCACTGAGCTCTTGTGGCCAGCTTTGGCTCTTACCTCTCCTGCCTGACTGTGCTGCCTAGAGCCACTGTGCTCTCCGGGATGGAAGCCACCAGCTGCATGCAGCTCTTTAAATTTTAATTAAAATGAAATAAAATGAAAAATTAGCTCCCCAGTTGCGCTATCCACATTTCAAGTGCTTAATCGCTAGAGCTTACATAATGGACAACATAGAGATAGAACATTATCATCTATCATCCACACAGCGAGTTTTGCTGGACACTCCTCTAGGAACACCCAAAGGTTTGTGTTTCTCTGCATGCATCATGCTCTTCCACCCTGCCAGGGCTCTGCTAATGCCTCTGCTCAAAAGACCCTTCCTCTGCCCTTTCCACTTGGTGATGCTTAAACATTCAACTTGGCAGGCATCTCCAAGATGCGCTGTTTAAGTCTCACACTGGGGTGAGTGCTAGGCTTCTGGGTTCTTTTAGCTTCTCACATTAGCTGACCTCTATCTGACACTTACCATATACTGAGCTGTCTGTCTCCTCCATGAAACTATGAGATCCTCCAGGGCAAGAACTATGTCTTCCTAGACCCCTTTGTCCCCAGTGTCTGGCACAAAGCCCTTACGTTGGCTGAACTCAGGTGAATGGAATTCTCAGAAGCGCATGACCACAGGGCAATATTTACCTGTTTGTCAGTGAAGACTCTGAGGTAGAGAGAAAGCAGTCAAGAGGAAAGAGGATTTAATGGTTCGGTAATTGGGAAGCTCAAGGGTGGTTCTTGCTTCCTGCATGACTGGATCCAGGGGCTCAGAGCATGTCATTAGGGCCCTGGCCCCATCTCTCTGCTCTGTTGATTCCCTTCTCCAGGCAAGATGAGCACCAGTAGTCTTGGTTCTAAATATCCCCAATTTTTTTTTTTTTTAAGATTTTATTTATTTGGGGCCCCTGGGTGGCTTTGTCGTTAAATGTCTGCCTTCCGCTCAGGTCATGGTCCCAGAGTCCGGGGATGCAGCCCCACATCAGGCTCTCTGCTGGGTGGGAAGCCCGCTTCTCCCTCTCCCAGCTCCCTGCTTGTGTTCCCTCTCTTGCTGTGTGTCTGTCTGTCAAGTAAATGAAAATCTTTAAAAAAAATAATATTGTATTTAGTTGACAGAGAGAGACACTGAGAGAGGGAACACAAGTAGGGGGAACAGAAGCACGCTTCCCACCGAGCAGAGAGCCTGACTGGGAGCTCAGTCCCAGGACCCTGGGATCATGACCTGAGCCAAAGGCAGATGCCCAGTGACTGAGCCACCTAGGGGCCCCAAATAAATATCCCCAATTTTGTAACCTCCATGAAGAGAGAAATTGTCTCTCCCAACATCTATCTGGCAATCTCCAGGAAGATGTTGTTTGGCCTTGCCTGGGTCATGTGCCCTCCCTGAATGAATGATGGTAGCCTGCAGAAAGGAGAAGTTTGCTGTATCATCCTGGCTCATGTGTCTGTTCCTGGGGTGGGGGTGGGATCAGTAAATGTCATCGTGATTGACAGCTCCCCAGGTCACTTGGAAAAGGAAGGCATCGCCCGAAGAAACCAGAATGGGTTTGGGAAATGCTGAGAGATGGGGGGTTCAGCTGGCCTGGCTACTTGCCCTATGAGCTGAACTCTAGCTTATATTCTTATGCTCCTACCATTTTTCCCGTGTGGACAAGAGCCTCAGAGGAGTCCAGTCACTCTCAGGTTTTATGTCACCAATTAGCAAGCTGCAAAGGGTCTGGAATTTGGAAGGTTTCTCTGGCCTGGAAATATATACTTGATGGAGCTTGCAAGAACGCCAGCCATATTCTTGAAGATCCCTCATAGAATTTGCCAACCCTGGTCAGTGCTCCACAATGGGGAAGAAAATTCTCCTCTACCCTTCAAGATTCTTTTGGCTAATCTAAGAATTAAACTGACATGAGACAAGTCAACAGGAGAAAATAAAATTTAATTAGATATAGTACAAAAGAGGGCTCCCTAAGGATATGAGGCCTATAGGCAGTCAGGCGATTGAGACTGATCTGCCATCCAGAGCTAAAGAGGAGGGGGGTGGGGGACTTGAAAGGGAAAGAAGACAATTCAAAGAAGACGAAAAAGAATAAATGTCTGGCAAACAAATGTTTTCTGTGCCATCCAGAAACAATGGGCCACAAAAAGGAACAGTAACAGACTTTGCTAGGCTCCTCCCTGTCTGCCACCCCAGTTCATATACTGTAGTTATCTATGTGATAGCTCCTTTCCTGGAACAGGTCCTCCATCTTAATCTTTTAGGCAGTTGGGGGGCAGGCAGAAAGAAAAACTTCTTAAATCTTCTGCTTTTTAAAAATAATCAGCCTAAAATAATTTACATGCCAAAAAGACACATTTTGGAGTTGCAAATTTTGCTCCCCTATACCCACAAGCTGTTGCAACCTCTTTTCCTCCTTCCTTTTAAAAAATTAAGGTATAATTTACATATAGTAAAATTCACCATTTTGGGGTTAGTCTTATGAGCTTTGACTGTAGTCATTCATCACAATCAAAATCTAGAACAGTTCCTTCAGCCCCAAAAAAATTCCATGTCCCTTTGTGGTTGACTTTTCCCCCAACCCAGCCTCTGGCAACTGTTGATCTGTTTTCCGTCCCTATAGTTTTGCCTTTTCCCAAATGTCATATAAATGGAAACATACAGTGTGTCGCCTTGAGTCTGGCTTCTTTCACTTAGCATAAGGCAATTAAGATTCATCCATGCTTTTCCAAACATCAAGAGTTCATTCCTTTTTATTGCTGAATAACATTTTTGTTGTATGAATGCATCCTCTTTTATTCATTTATGCTTTATTAGAGGGGTATCTGGGTTTCTAGTTTTTGGCAATTGTGAACAAAACGGCTATACGCAGATTCTCATTTCTCTTGGGTAAAAAGCTAGGTGTGTGTTTTCTGGGTTGTATGGTAAATGTTTAACTTTATACAAAACTGCCTAACTGATTTTCTGAAAAGGCTGTGTCATTTTGCATTCCTACCAGCAATGTACAAGCATTCTGTTGCTTTGCATTCTCGTTGGAGCTTGGGTTTTTAGTTTTCACCGTTCTAATTGAGGTGTAGTGGATCTCACTGTGGTTTAAATTTGCATGTCCCTGATGACTAAGAATGTTGAACCTTTTGCCTGTGCTTTTTTTGCCATCCATATATTGGCTTTGGGGTAGTGTCTGTTCAAATACTATACCCATTTTTAAAAGTTAAATGGGTTTTTTATTAGTGAGTTTTGTGAGTTCTCTGTATATTCTGGATTCCTTTATCAGATATACATTTTGCAAACAGTCTCTCTGAGTTTGTGGCTTATCTTTTCATTCAATTTTTTTTTTTTTAAGATTTTATTTATTTATTTGACAGACAGAGATCACAAGTAGGCAGAGAGGCAGGCAGAGAGAGAGGAAGGGAAGCAGTCTCCCTGAGGAGCAGAGCCCGATGCAGGGCTCAATCCCAGGACCCTGGGATCATGACCTGAGCCGAAGGCAGAGACTTTAACCCACTGAGCTACCCAGGCGCCCCTCATTCTTTTAAAACAGTATCTTTAGAATAAAAGAAATGCTTAATTTTGATGAAACCCAGGTTTTTAATTTTTTCCTTTTAAGGGTTGCACTTTTCACATCATATCTCCGAAATCTCAGAGTAACCCAAAGCTGCAATATTTCCTCCTAGAAGTTTTATATTTATGTCTATGTCTATTATCTTTTCGAGCCCATTTTTTATAGAGTACCAAGTGTGGATCAAGGCTCATTTTTTTTTGCATATGGATATCTAATTGTTCCAGTGTTATTCCTTGCAAAGCCTACACTTTTTCCATTGAATTACCTTTGCATCTTTGTCAAAAATCAATTGACCATATGAATGTGGATCCCCTCCTAGATTCTCTTCTATTCTACCAATCTAAATGGGTCTCCTTCTTCTTCTTCTTCTTCTTTTTTGTTTTTGTTCTTTTTGTTTGTTTGTTTGTTTGTTTGTTTGTTTGTTTTGGGGCCTCCTTCTTCTGATACCACACTGTCTTAACTACTATAGCTTATGATAAAAATTGGAAATCGGGGGCGCCTGGGTGGCTCAGCAGGTTGGAGCCTCTGCCTTCAGCTCAGGTCGTGATCCCAGAGTCCTGGGATCAAGCCCCGCATCAAGCCCCGCATCGGGCTCTCTGCTCAGAAGGGAGCCTGCATCCTCCTCTCCCTCTCTGCCTGCCCCTCTGCCTACTTGTGATCTCTGTCTATCAATAAAAATAAATAAAATCTTTTTTAAAAAATTGGAAAGCGGGTACCATGGACTCTCCAGCATTGTTCTTGTTCAAAATTGTTTTATCTATTCTGGTTCTTTTGCTTTTTCCCATAAATCTTAGAATCCACCTGCAGATTCCCCCTTTGTCTGCAGAACCCATAGGCTTACAGGTGTTGCCTGATCAGAAGCCACACCACTATTCCTGGTTTATCAAGTGGTGGGTCTAGTGTAAGGGAGACTGCTAGAACAAGACTCTGGGACCTGATGCCTCGCACTCAAATCCTGGCTCCCAGTCTCGCTAGAACTTGGGAAAGTTACCTGACTTCCATGTGCCTCAATTTCCTGTTCTGTGAGGTGAAGGAAATGATAATATCTATTTCATGGTTGTGGGGACAGCAATAGCATGTGGAAACAGAAGAGTACCTGGCACATAGGAAGCCCTTGATAAATGTTCACTATTAATTGTATTAGCTTTATGTACCTCAATCTTCCCCCTTCTTTCTACGCTCATGCTAACATTCCACAACTGCTGAACTGTGGAATTTTTTCCCAGGACAATGTCTCAGGTTTTTAAGCTATTTATTTATTTATTAAAGACTGTATTTATTTATTTGACACAGAGAGAGACAGTGAGAGAGAGAACACAAGGAGAGGAAGTGGGAGAGGGAGAAGCAGGAATCCTGCTGAGCAGGGAGCCTGATGTGGGGCTCTATCCCAGGACCCCTGGGATCATGACCTGAGCCAAAAGCAGACCCTTAAAGACTGTGCCACCCAGGCGCTCTAGTTTTTAAGCTGTTTAATGGCCAGCTTATCACATGGCTGTGGTCCTCCTGGAAGTTCAGTGTATAGCTCTTCTTTGCTATTTCACCTGAGACGAGCTCCCTCTTATGACATTTTGTAGAAAAGAGGCTTTGCGAGCCATATGATTTGGCTGGTAGTAAAAGGCCAAGCTGAGCTCTGCCTACTGTGTCCCACACCACGAGGCTGAAGGCTGAGCCACAGTCACAGACCCCCTACAACAAGCAAGCAAGGCCTGTGCCTCTCCTGTGTCCATCCTTTCTCCATCAGCCTGGCATATCTATCTGGATCCAACAGGGGCTCCTCAACAGTGGGACCTGCTTCCCTCATTGGACCAGGAGTTGTGTGCAAAGAAAGTCCAGGGATCCCCCAGAAGGGTTATTCAGGCCTTTCCCGCTGGAATAGGAAAGCTAAAATCTAGGTGGCTACATCTACTCCAAGGCTAAACACTTTTCCCCCAAATATTTTAATAATTTTTACAATCATAGTTCTAAAATGGATTGCTTTTTAACTGCGTTCTTTCAAAGAACTCAACCGTGGGGCACATGGCTGGCTCAGTCAGAAGAGCATGAAGCTCTTGATCTTGGGGTTGTGAGTTTGAATCCCATGTTAAGTATACAGATTACTTAAATAAAAAAGAAGAAGGAGGGACGCCTGGGTGGCTCAGTTGGTTGGACAACTGCCTTCAGCTCAGGTCATGATCCCAGAGTCCCGGGATCGAGTCCCACATCGGGCTCCCAGCTCCATGGGGAGTCTGCTTCTCCCTCTGACCTTCTCCTCATTCTCTTTCTCAAATAAATAAATAAAATCTTTAAAAAAAATTTTTAGAAGAAGAACTAAACCCTCCCTTGATAATTCGAAGCTACAATCATGTGCACCAGTGGCTATACAGTGACATCATGACTGAGGCCATTTAAGGCACATGGGCTGTTCCCACCTTGCTCAGATGTCTCATGTAGCTTCCTACAGATCAAGTGCATGGGCTTCCTCCTCTGCCAATGCTTACCTGTTTTGGGGCCTGTCCCTTTGGCTTTCTAAACTGAGAAATCATCTTGAACACTATCAATATCCCATTATTAAAGGCAATAATGAGAAATAGAAAAGCAGCACCCCAGAGCCAGGAGCTGGCCTGGCCCCCAGAGCTAGGCTGTGGTTGAGCACAAATGCTCTCACAGATCATCAATATCAGATAAGACTGCTTTGTAAGCTGAGTCAGAGCATGACCACAAACAAGACCGTTCATCCCTTTGTCATGTCAGAACACAGACCAAACATCATTGGCCAAACCGCAAAAATGACCAAACATCTGATTTGTCTAATACAGGTGGTTGCTGCTCTTTGACCAGTGAGAGCTTTTGTCTCCATTCCTTTCCTCCTGTCTTCTAGATCAGAGACATGAAGATTCCCAATGATAGAAGTTACCTCCACTTTCTGACACTGTCTCATTCAGAGCAAAGCCCCACTTCTTCGAATACTCCTTACAATCACCCACATGAGCCCCAATCCTTAAGTCCTTAATAAGTCCTCAGGATACAGTTCTGAATATTGAGAGATACAGTGCCTTAGTTCAAAGAGGATACCAGTGGGATTACAGGAACATCAGCAGGGCCATTGGGAACCTTTCTGTGTCCTCAAGTCTCAAACATTTCTAGAAACCTATGGGTGAAGAGTAATCTGTGAATCTTTAAATATATATAATGTTTAAATTTTTATTTGTTTGAGTGAGAGAGAAAGAGAACAAGCTGTAGGGAGGGGCAGAGGGAGAGAGAGAATGAAAAGCAGACTCCTCACTGACCAGGAAGCCCATCGCGGGGCTGATCCCAGCACCCTGGGACCACGACCTGAGCTGAAGGCAGTTGCTTAACCAACAAAGCCACTCAGGCATCCCTCTTTTATATATTTTGAATCAACACAAAATCCATCTGGGAACACGCTATCTCCCTCTTACCTGCCCATCCTTGCCCTGGCTCCAGATTATCTGTCCAGAGAGAGGGGATGCAGTCCGTTTTTTTGCATTAAGGAGAAGAAAAAAATTTAACTGCTCAAAAAATTATTGGGAGAACAATGCCTGCCAACAGAGATTGCTTCCATTATGGAGCCCAAAATAGAGTGAACAGATAAAGCTGTTGAGACGTCTATGGGTTTAGTTTCAGCAAGTATTCCCCACCATGTAGAAGACATAAAAATGATCTTTGCAATGAGCAAGTAGTGTTTTATTTCCATTGGGGAAGTATTTCTCATTTAACTCATTTCATTTCCTTTATGAAACAGGAAGCAAACATCTCACTGTTTGGAAGGTGAAGGCATATAAAATCAGATTTGAGTGTCAGTGTGAGGCTATTCAGTCTGTTATAGTTAAAAGTTTGAAATTTTGGCCAATTTTTTTTTCTTAAAGGTTTTATTTATTCAAGAGGGAGAGAGTATGACTGGGAGTAGGCGCAGATGGACAAGCAGACTCCCTGCTGAGTGCAAGGCTTGGTCCCAGGACCCTGAGATCATGCCCTGAGCCAGTCTAGATGCTTCACCGCTTAACTGACTGAGCCACCCAGGCGTCCCCTGGCAAATGTTCTAAATGTAAGAAAAGAGAACTACAGTGCAGAAGACATGCTTCAGTTCAGTCTTCTGTGCCCCGGGTCATTTCATAAAGACTTTAGGAACCTTTATGATGAAGTTCTAGAACCTAGGTGAGGTTTGGTGGGCTGAGGTCCGGAGCCGATGACCAAGAAAGAATTCTTGAGACATCTTTGGTGCAAAATGGTGGTTTATTAAAGCACGGGGACAGGGCCCGTGGGCAGGCAGAGATGCGGCCGCCCCGGGTTGTGAGGGGTGGTTGGTTATATACGCAGGAGTTGGGTAGGTGAGGACAAAGGGTTATTGGGGCAAAGAATACTATCAGGATATTGAAGGCTTAGTTACTATTAAGTAAAGACAATTGAGGGTCTCCTGGTGGAATGTTACATTCCTGCCATCAAACATCCTTGTTAATGAGATTTAGGTTTAGAAGAAATTTAACTTTATTTGCTTTTCCTTCTACCTCCGCCTCCTTCGGTTTTTATGGAGGGGAGGATGACATTTAGGCTTGAGAAACTGAGTTCTGTGTCTTTGGAATTTGGGCTATTGATAAGGTAACTTCTTTGTTTGTAAATCTCAAGGATATTTGCAAACCAAGGGAGACTCCTGTCTTGTAGGATTGTGATCTCTGCAAGTTAACTATTTATCATTTTATGGCAGTCAGGGGTGCCTGAGGAATGCTACACCTATGGAGGGGAGCGGATGAAGGGGGGGGGGTGCAAGGCGCCAGCTTTTGCTTTGTCCTCAGCCAGCCTCCTGCTCCCTCATCATTTATACAGACAGGAAGTTTGCATTTCATCCCAGGGAGAGAGCAGTCTGGACCCCAGCCATGGGGGTACTGCTCCCTACCCTGCTTCTCTCACTTTCTCAGAAATTCGGTGGCTCAAGAAGAAGCCCCAGTCTGGAAGCCCATAGTAATTTTCCATCCTCCTGCAGGCTGTATTCCTAGCTGCCCTACTCTACGTTGCCCCGTGTCTGCTGACAAGGAGGAGGAAATCATTATTTTCTCCTAAATGGCAGTGGGTGTTGTTTTTTTTCTTTCTTTCTTTTTTCGTTCCTTATTGAGCTATCATTAAGTCCTGGGATTCTCTAGGGGAGTCACTTTAATCTCTTTGGGGGTGTCTCACCATCCCCTGAAGGTGATTCGAGTACATCCAGGCAATATTTCACTACTGAATCCTGGAATGAGCTGGTAGAAAAACTCATTTACTGTCTGACTTGAATGGCCCTGGCTCTCAGCTGACAGGCACAGCCTCTTCCCCTCCTGCTGCTTCCTCAGCAGCCACATCCCACCCACACCACCACCACCACCACCACCACCCCACCCCACCCAACCCCCCCCACCCCGCTTCTGCCCTCCACTAACTCCCTCCTAATCCCTGCCACTGTCTTATCTTCTCAGTTTACTGCCTAAGGCTCCAGAAGACCACAGTGGGAGCGTGAGACCTCATTTCTGGCATTTCTGCCATTAATGACACAAGGAAACCTTCAAGAATCAAAGTCAGGGCGGGTGCCTGGGTGGCTGAGTTGGTTAAGTGGCTGTCTTCTGCTCGAGTCATGATCAGAGGGTCCTAGGATTGAGCCCAGCATCCGGCTCCCTGCTCAGTGGGGGACCTGCTTCTCCCTCTCCCTCTGTTGCTCTGCCTGCTTGTATTCTCTCACTTTCTGTCAAATAAATAAATAAATAAATAAATAAATAGAATCCAAGTCATGGCGGTGGGATCATAGGGAAGGAGAGACTTTGCTTCCTCTAGGTTCTCTGCTGGGGCTCTGTTTGTAACCCAAGGCAGAATAACAAGAGAAAAAGCCTATAAATTAATTCGTTGTAAACTTTACATGACAGAAGAGCCCTCAGAAGAAATGAAGGCCTGAAGAAGCTCTCAAACCAGAGCCACTTTATGCCAGGTTTGACAAGAGTGGAAAGTCATGGCAGTGGGTAGTCAGCTGGGCGATAGCTAGCAACACCTGTTTGTTCAGATTCCTCCTGGCTGTCCCTCCATCTTTGGAGACAGGAATGTTCCTTGCCTCCTGGTAGAGGGAGGACACCTCTCACAGGAGGGTTTTCTGTGAGGGGAAGATCAGGCAGGCCTTCCTTCTTGTGATTGTGTTTTCTCAAGTTCCCTCAGCTTAAAATATTCAGTAGGCCAAGGTACCATAAGCAGAATTGTTAAAAACACAGGAATTCCACTAGCAGCAGGACCCTGATTGTCTTTAGGACCTTTTCATCTGTGAAATGTGAATAATCAGAGGCTAGATTGGCTTGCAGTCTTTGAAGGGCCATTGATTGGAGAGAGTGATGGAGAGCCAGGATATTTCCAGAAGATGCAGAAGGATTATGAATTTTTGCCCTAGAGATTCCCAGAGTTTAACTGTATACTCCTAAAAATAATGATCAGTATAGTCTGTTTCTCCAGAGCAATCTGATACAGTCTCTGCTTCATAGATGTAACCCAGTCAAAGCTCACAGGTCATGAAAGCTGGAAGGCACCTCAAGGACTATTCAACTCAAGAGTTCTCCACTGTGGTTGCTCTTAACAGTCATTTACTGAGCTTTTTAAAAAGTACACTACCTGAACCCATCCCCAGAGCAGTTATATCAGACTCTCTGGTGACAAATCCAGAGGCTGCTTGCCTTAAAACTCCCCAGATGACTTCAGTGTCCAGCCAGACTCAAGCATCAATTATGTGGATTAAGGATAAGACGACCTGGAGAGATGACGTGAGTCAAACCAAAGTCTTGTGAGAAGGGGATCATATGACTGGTAGCAGCCAAAGGAAGGCGAAAATCACACAAGGACTAGGAGGGTGGAGGGCTGTAGGACAGCATCATCACCATCACTCAAATGGCCAACAAGTTTTGACTATGTGCCATGTGGTAAGCTCTCAAGTAAGCACACATAAGTGAGGTTCTACTGCACTCAAGAAGCAAGCTCTTTGCTGGTGGGCTTGATCCCACACCAATAACTGAAGGAAGAGGAAAGTGGGCCTTCTGTTCAAAGATGTTCATTGCAGTATTATTTATAATAGTAAAAAAATAGCAGTACCCGGTCATAGGAGAATTCTTAAGTAAACACTAGGTTATATCTACCTGATGCAATATTTTGAAGCCATTGACCTTGTTAAAAGGTAAACTGAGGGATGCCTGGGTGACTCTGTGAGTTAAGTATCTGCCTTCATCTCAGGTAATAGTGATGAGGGAGCACGAAGCTGGCTGAAGACAAAGCAAAGCTGGCGCCTTGCACCCCCCTCACCATCCGCTCCCCCTCTGTCATTTGTGTGGCATCCCTCAGGCAGCCCTGACTGCCATAAACAATAAGCAAATAGTTAACTTGCAGAGCTCACAATCCTGCTAGACAGGAGTCTCCCTTGGCTTACAAATGTCCTAAATCTCACTAACAAAGACGATTGATAGCAGGATTGTGACATCCCACCAAAAAGTCTCCCAACTGTCTTAATGTTAATGGCTGGTCTAAAGACAACATTGATCAAGCTGCAAGGGCAAGGCCTCAGGTAGGCCTCAGACATTCTGGCACCTTGTAGGCCCTCTTTAGCATATGAAAACTCCACTGAAACCTCCCTTCCCCTCCCCTTCCCCCAACCGCAGGGTACATAACCTGCCATCCCTCACAACTCGGGGCAGCAGCTCTTCCTGCCCACGGGTCCTGTCCCCGTGCTTTAATAAACCACCATTTTGCACCAAAGATGTCTCAAGTATTCTTTCTTGGTCATCGGCTCCGGACCTCAGCCCATCGAACCTCACCTAGGTTCTAGAACTTCATCAATAATACCAGGGTCCTGAGATTGAGCCCTGCTCAGTGGGGATCCTGCTTCTCCCTCTCCTACTGCTTCCCTCTCCCCTTTCGTGTTCTCCCTCACTCTCTCTCAAGTAATTAAAAAATCCTTTTAAAAAAGATAAACTGAGGCATATTTAAATTTTTTAAGATTTATTTGAGCAAAAATTATTCGGAATTTGGAAGCTCCAAACTGGAAGTAGTTTGGAGACTCCATGGATGAGAACTCAGGGAGACACCTTATGGAGAAAAGGCAGAAGGAAAGTAAGGAGACTGTTGATTGGCTGTAGCTTAAAGCCTAGTGGACTGGGCTGTTTGTGATTGTCCTTAGGTTACAACATTGTAACCTTGAGGCCTTTGCAGACTTCGATTTGAGTTTTCTCATATAAGCCCTTTGTGAACAAAAGAGGGTGACACTGTAGGGGCTATGATCATAGGTTACATGCATAAGTAAAAGGCTACAAGAAAACATGACCAATGTTAACAGGTGTTGGGAACTGGGTACCTCCGTTGTTGAGAATGGCTGCTCCTCTTTTTTACTTCTTTTTTCCTTTTCTCTTTCAGTCATTTTAAAACTTGACAGGCCAGGGAGTTGGAACTCACTTGATGAAGGATGAGGGCCATTCCTTGCTTCTGTTATCTTCAGAGTGCCTTGCACTTTATGTCTCATCAGATAACGAAAAACCTCCAGAGCTGTCCCCAGGGTTAACTGGAGAGTCAGAGAGAGAGAACCCAGGTCTCCTGTATGTCAGTCTGAATCTGGGTGGGTCTGCACAGTCTGAACATAGGAGCAGGCCAGAGGGGAGATGGGAGGCTACATGATGGGTGTGCCCACTCAGGGGTACGGGGGTATTGAACCCGTCCCCAGAGACCCAGGGCTGGATCCCTACCCTCCTCCCCCTCCCACACAGGAATGGAGACCCCTGAGCCACTCGGCTTACAACATGGTGAGGCAGGGGAAGGGCCTGTGGGACACCTGCTCCTTGAAATGACCATCAAAATGGTCAAAGTTAGGGCGCCTGGGTGGCTCAGTGGGTTAAGCCGCTGCCTTCGGCTCAGGTCATGATCTCAGGGTCCTGGGATCGAGTCCCGCATCGGGCTCTCTGCTCGGCAGGGAGCCTGTTTCCTCCTCTCTCTCTGCCTGCCTCTCTGCTTACTTGTGATCTCTCTCTGTCAAATAAATAAATAAAATCTTTAAAAAAAAATGGTCAAAGTTAATTTTGTTCTCAACATGACAAGGCAGAACACTACCAATCACAAATAGCCAACTAGGCTTTAAGCTATAGCCAATCAATAGTTTCCTAAGATTGTGGTCTTAGGAGCATCTTGGAGGAAGAAGGGCCAAGGCTGGTTTAAAGTGGCTATTTCAGTGCAGCGACTTGCTTAGAACTGGGTAAGAGAGTCACGTTAAAGGATTTAGGATGGATGCACACAGCAAGGCAAGGGTTTGGAGGCAAAGATTTTGAAGAGTCTTGGGAAATAAACAGTCTCTTGTTGTTCCCTGTTGAAGAATCGTACAGTTTGATGTTCATTTTATTTTTTAAGATCTTGTTTATTTATTTGACAGAGATCACAAGTAGGCAGAGAGAGGGGGAAATAGGCTCCCCACTGAGCTCCCCGCTGAGCAGAGAGCCTGATGCCAGGCTGGATCCCAGAACCCTGGGATCATGACCTGAGCCTAAGGCAGAGGCTTTAACCCACTGAGCCACCCAGGCGCTCCTGATGTTCATTTAAATCAGAAGTTTCTTAACCTTGGCGCTTTTGACGTTTGGGGCTAAATAATTCCCTGTGGTTGTCCTGTGCATCGTAGGATATTAACAGAATCTCTGGCCAGTACCCACTAGATGCCAGGAGCCCCTCCCTCTGCAACAGTGAAAACCAAAAATGTTTCCAGGGTTGCGGGCAGGGAGAGAGGGACTTAAATTTAAATGATCTTTCCAGGAAGTTCCTGGAATGAACAATAAAATTATTTGCAACTTTTACCGTCTTTGGCAAGAGTTTCCTATAATAGTAAGTCAGTTAATAAAGACAGTGGATGAGTAAAGTCATGTTCACGTGGATTGTAAGCCTGGTGGGTGTTGATGGTCTCAGTTCGGACCTTGGGGGTCCAGTTCAGACTCCTGCTCCTGCCTCTCCCCTCCGGCTGTCTTTGGTCTCCTGTAAGTCTCCCCTTCTGGTCAGCTTTTAGCTAGAAGACACTGTATCTCTACAGTCAGGAACCAATAGCTTCTGAGAAATGAGAACATGCTGCCGTGTTTTGAACCCTTAGTTGAAACGACAGACTTCACATTACTCTGTGAGTCAGTATCATTGCCCATTTTATACACAAGGAAACAGGCTCAGAGAAGTGAAGAGCGTTGCTCCTGTCACTCGGTGAATAGTGAGGCTGGAATCTGAATGCAAGGGTCTGACTCCAAATGAGGTAGCCAAATTCTGCTAACCTATTGTGTTAGCTCTCACTCAAGAAGTGTCGTCTATTTGAAATTCAAATTTAATTAGGCGTTCTGTATTTCACCTGGTGACCCTACTTCACCGAGCACCCCTTCTCTGGCCCCACGGGCGCAAGGCAAGGGGTCTGGGGTGCTGGCACCGAATCGATGGATGGGGGCCAGGCCTGGGAGCGCAGGGAGAGGCGGCTGCGGAGGAGGTCGGGGTAAATCCCGCGCAGGATCCCTGGTTTGAGCGACTGGCGAAGAGTGACCCCTGGTGGCCGCGCGCCGCCCTGCAGCCCCAGCAGCCCGGACGCGGCGGTGGGGCCCGGGCCTTTAGCGGCGGACATCTGTTCTGGGTTCTGACCTCTACCGAGAGCCGAACGCACCCGGCGACAGTGGGCAAGCGTGGCGGGCCAGCCTCAGAGCACCAGCGAGCTTTCTGAATCCATTCGGCTGGACTGCATGTCCGCTCCCCGCTCTGGGTCGGCCGCTCTATCGCCCCCAGGCGGCTGGCCTGCAAAGAGCCGATCCTCAAACTCCTACATCTTCCAGGGCCCAAAGGAGAACTGCTGAAATTCTTGCCCCTTCTCCATGCTGCCCACCGGTCCCCTGACGCCCCTGCCCACTCCAACATGCGGGAGTCGAATCCTAACCGAGGGCAGCACCCGAGCGGAGCTCAGGATGAAAACCAGTTTCGGGGAGTCCATTTCCAGGGCGAAGCTCCGGAGTTACCTTTTTTAGTGTATGTGCTTGTGTTCAGAGGGTCCATATGCCCTCCCCTGGAGACGCATTTCTCCCCCAGATTTTCACTGTGTCTTGCTCGGTGGCAGGATGTTCTGCCAGGTCACAAGTTCTGAAGGTCACAAACACGGGCCAGGTAGGGCCCCCCTTCCTCAGGGATGCTGAGGTGGCAGTCCTGGACAAAAAACAGCCCCCCAGCACCCAGAGTGGCTTCCACCCCGGCCCCAAGGAAGCCCACTTGCTGACCCTTTCCTCTGAGGACTGCAGAGGCCAGAATATCTTGGGGTGGTGGTGAGGACATCTTCCAAGGGGCCCCCTGCTGACTGGACCCAGCCGACTTGTCCTACTTTTTTGTGTGTGTGGCCTTACAGGTGTCACAGGCAGGGCTCATTTGGATCTCTGCGTGCAGCCCAGGGCCCTAGAGAACTTCAGAGAGGCGCTGCTCCAGTGCCCGTTAGGCTCATTCTCCTTCCTTCCATTTGTATTCTCCACCCACCTCCTCCCTACTCAGAGGCCGCCGGCTAACTGCTTCACCAAGGCTCCCTTGCCCTCAGGCTTCAGATTTTTGTCAGTCAGGAGGGGAGGGTCACTAGCAAGAGATGGGGGGAGGGAGTTGCCTCCCACCCTCCCCACTGCTGGAGGGTTAGCTGTGGCGGTGTTTCTCTACCTGAGGCCACAGCTGTGGAGGCTCTTTCCTACAGCTGCAGTTTCAGTTCTGGGAAGGCTCTTTTCCTTGCCCTTTTAGGCCTAAGGGTAGTGGCTTGAGGGAAAACTTTTCTTAGGTTAAGTCCCGGGATGGGGGGCGGGGCTGCAAATTAAACTAACAAAAGACAGATTAACAGGAGAAAAGACACACCATTTGTATTAATATTTGCATGCATGGGTGTTCCCAGAAAAGAAGTAAAATTCAGAAAAGTGTTTGAGTCCCAGGTTTCAATACCATTTTAACAAAGGAAAGAGGGTTTGGGCTTGAAGGGATGAGTAGGGTAGTGATGTAGAAATACGTGGGGGAAGCTACTAGAAGATACCAGTTATTTCAGTAAGTTTTGTGTATGCAGATTCTTCTTCATGCTAATCCTGTCTCTGATGGTAAGAGTTAACTCTTGGTCCAGGAGAAGGGGACACCTTCTCTAGGAAAACGGATGCCCCTACTGCTAGGTGAATTAAGGTGAGGACAGAGAACTCTTCCTGTATCTGTTGATTCTCAGCTGTCTTCAGCTCAAAAGAATCCTTATGGCAAAGTGACACATTTTGAGGTGCCATCTCCTGGTCCCTTCACTTACGACTGCTTACTCTCGCCTGCTTCATTACCGTCTAACACCGATTGTGCTTTACCCAAACCATACCATCGCAAACAGCCTGTTATGAGGTTGTGTGTTTTGCTGGGGTAGCAGCATGCCAAAGCCAGCCTCTCATCTGCAGCATCAAACATGTAGGAGCAGTGACAGGACATGCACAGCTGGACACGCAGACCCTCCAGGCTCTTGCAGCCTAGCAGGAGGGAGAGACTGTAACAGGTCAGGAGGCTGTAGTGGGAGCTCAGAAAGCCACCCAGCTCTGCCTGGAGGGGCAGGGCAACTTCCTGAAAAATAAGGAAGGAAGAGCTAAGTGGAGGAAAGCCAACAGGGAGAAGCAGCAGTGTGCACACAGACTGAAGGCAGAGATGTCAAGCATCAGGAACCAAAATGGCCACAGGAAGGCCGGCCTGGAAGAAGATTGGTCATTCAGCATGACCTCAGCAGACTGTGAGGCCCGTCCAGTGCTGGGCTCTAGTTCTCGGGCATCTCCAATCTGATTGGGGAATGGCATCTATGACCCAGAGGGCATCCATCTTGAAAGGACCAGATGAGGGCCACGCAGTAAGTGCTGGGAATGTTCCAGCTGTGTGTGTGTGTGTGCGTGCTCGTGTGCACACACATGTGTGTGTTGGGGGGTTTGCAGCCAGACATGATTTGTGCCTTTAAAAGGTGACTCTGGCTGTTGCCGGGGGAATGGGTGAATGTTAGGGAGACCAGTTAGGAGGACCGCACCAGTAGTGGAGAGAAGGGAGGGGACAGCTTTGTGTTGTGTTTGGAGGTAGAGCTGGCGGAAGCTGCTGAGGCTTTGGATGTGGTGAATAAGGGAGGGGAGGTATCCAGGTTTCTGGCTGGAGCAACTGGTTGTGCACGGAGATGCCACTCACTGCGATGGAGAAGCGGCAGAGGACAGGCTGGGAGGAGGGTTCAAGAGCTCCACTTTGACTATGTTGAGGAGTGAGATGCCTCTGAGATAGCCAGGCAGTGGGATATATGGCTTTAGAACTCCAGAAAGAAGTCTTTCGAGGTTGGGTCTTACAAGGGAGGAAAGTGGTTGGGTGAGGCAGAATTTAGGACTTAAAGGATTGGTGGGTGCTGAAAGCAAGGATCTTGAAAGAGTCTTCGTGAACAAGCTGTAGTGCACCAATGAAACTGTATGGACCCCATTTTAAAAAGCCATTTTTTCCCCTCCCTTCACTCCAGCTTCTATTCTTGCTGGGGCCTGCCCCCCACTCCACTGTACACATGCCTTGTAATGCAAACAGCCTATGTCCTCCTCATAAGGGACCAAGAGATAATGCTATCTTTGGAGTCTTCTAGCATGATGGATAAATCTAAAGAGTGAAGGTGCAGAAGGGTCATAAATGTTCTCTAAGATCTCTCACTCCAAACATCTTGATGCCAAGACCCCTGGCTTCAGGGAATGAATGATTTACAAAGGACACCTGGACCATGTCCTTGTTCTGACCAGTTGCTGAATGCCTACCAGGATGTATGCACCAGACCACAATAACCAATAAAAACCCCACACCCTAAGCAAAGACAAGGCTCCTGGATGCTCTGGCTATCCATTGCCATCTCTCTCTATAGATAGACAGGTAGATAGATCAGTTTTGCTGACTCATGTCTGATTTCCCTCTTTCCCTCTTTTAAGAAGCTAGGAGTCCTCTTGGCTAGGACCCCCAGACCCCCTCTCAGACCCAGCCTGCCTGCATCAGTAGTCTTGATCAGTCAACCACTTAGTTAGTTTACAATCTTATCCTTTAGTAGCAGGTATTTCCTGGAGCAAACAGCTGAATTATTTTTGCTTGGTCCTGGTATTGTTTAACATGGGGACAGGAAATTGTGTTCATTTCAGTTCTCATTTACTAACTGGGTATCCTCAAGCAAGCACCTTAAAAAAAATTACTATATAGTGCTTATTCTGCTGGACAGTTGTGTAACTCATTTGATTCTCACAACATGAGAGATGGGTCTTGTGAGATGGGTATTGTTATTTGCCCATGTTATCGATGTGCCTCTTGTTTCCAACACAGATAAGTGAAGTGACCTGTCTGAGGTCACAGGGCTGGATAGTGGTAAGTCTGGACCCCAGGGCTCAAAGCGAGGCCCAATGCAGGGCTCTATCCCAGGACCCTGAGATCATGACCTGAGTGGAAGACAGATGCTTAACCAACTGAACCATCCAGGCACCCCTTCTATTCCCTCTCTTGTTTAATTTCCCAACTTCTCAGTTTCTCCTTACATACAGTGAGGGGTTGGCCCAGATGATAAGGGCTTTGGGTGGGGGAAGGGGGTGTTAAAGAAAGAATCATGTACGACACTTATTGAAGATGTTAAGGCAGACTATTCAAGAGGGGCTATTACAGTGGGGTTTTGCAGTAGGGAAGAGAGATCATGCTCAGTTCTGAATGCAGTAAGGAAAAGTAGGGATTTATTGCCAAGGAACAGGGGGTGGTCAGTGGATAGAAAATTACTTAGAGACAGGGTACTTCTTTGCTAAACTGACCTGGCAGGATTTTTGCTGAAAGCAGACCAGAGTGAAAAGATATTAACGGTGGTCAGACCAGCAGTGGAGGATTTTCTCTAAACCTATTTGGAAGATTCTTGCTAAAACTGGGTAGTGCAGAGATGCACAGGAAGTCAAAAAGTCAGGGCCTAGTTGAGGGAGTACAGAAGAGCCTGTCTAAATTTGGTGAAGGAGAGAATCTGTGTTAGGAGGAGGAAACTTTTCCTCTACATCTGGTAAGTGAATGGAACCTGCAATTAAACTGACGAAAGACAGGTTAGCAAGAGAACAGACAGAGCTGGTTTCTACACACGTCAGGCACACACGCACACACGTGGGAGTGCTCAGTGAGTAACTCAAAGGGGTGGTTAGAATTTGGAGCTTTCATATCTAATTTAGTAGGAAAAAGGGAGGAGGAGAAAAGGCTCCTAAGGGAAGAGCAAACAAATCTCTTTAGGAAAGACAAATGAATTTTAGGAGAACAGATGAGATAAAGTCTGCCATGATATTTGTTTAAGCTGGTGCCTGTGGTCTCTCTGTCTTCAGAACCAAAAAACTTCCCTGGGGTGGGGGGGACCTAAGAGCATGTTTGCTCTCAGTCTGTCTCCTAGGAGCAGACCCACACCAAAGAGGTAATTTATGGCCATCCTTAATTCTCAGGAGTTTCTGCTTTTATTCACGTAAGAGGTTCTAGAAGACATTTTTTTCCTGTCTGCTGAATCTCAAATGTCTTCAGCTTAAAATAATCTTTATGCCAATTCTGGGGTCCCAAGCGGGTCCCCACAGGGCTCATCCGGTTCCACCATTCTGCAGCTCCCCATGAAACGGCAAGAGACAAGCCAGGGCACATAGTACAAGGCTCAGACACAGGCCACAGCTGTCTGCCCCACAGCTCACAAACCGATGCTCAGGGCTGCGACCCAAAGAAGCTATTATTTGAAACTGCAGCTCTCCTGTTGGGAAGACAGTGTTCAGAGGTGGGTGAGGACTTCAGGTGAGCTGACAAAAGTTTTGGGGATTGGGATTGGTGAAGAGATGTGGGCAGGGGCTAAGAAGGTTGTGGGAGGAAGGGACTGGTATTTATGTGCTCAGGAGTCTGTTGACTGTATCTCATTGCATCTTCCCAATAGTTCTAGGAGGTAGGGATGAGCTGATCCCCACTGATTAGATCAGGAGACTGAGGCTCAAGTGTAAGGCATCTGCTCAGGCAGCCATGGCTTCTGTGTAGGGTCCCCAAGGTGGATCAGTGCACAATGAAGGCAGAGGACAGTCGGCTGGGGAGGGAGGCTGGCGCCAGACTCTGGAGATAGGTCCTCTGAAACATACTAGGGCCTCTCTGGTTATTGGAAAAGCCATCTAACCAGATGGCTCTGCGGACCAGGGAGGGCCTGGGCCAGACCTCCCTACACTGCTGTTCCAGGTGGGAGGATCAGAGAGCTGCCTGCTCTCTCTCCCCACGGGAGTCTAGGCCCTGTCCTGAGTCACTCTAGCACCTCTCCCACACCTTGGGCACTTGGAGGAGTGCACAGGTGCCTTTGATGTCAGCCCCCTTGCTGCCTGAAAGACAGACTGGAGCTTCTGTCTCCCATCGGGCTGCCACAGAGTTCCTCACCTCCTTTATTTCTGGGGGTTGAGAAAGTAAAAATGAGCAAGGAATGAGATGTGAAAAATCTGCCCTGCCATTCATGGGGCAGGGGCGACAGAGATGAAGCCAGCTACAAAGTTGGAGAGGAAACACCATTTCTTCAAAAGCCAAGCCTCAGCTACACGGGGGAGGGTCTAGCAATGACTTTGGCACTGAGAGATCTTGTTCTCTAAATTCATAGGCCAGCAGAAACTTGGCTCTTTGAAATTGTATCAGCAAACACAAAACATCCCATTCTTGTCTGGAGTGTCTAATTCACTCTCACCCAGAGAAGCAACTTCACCTTACAGCCCAGGTGGACAGCATTAGAGAAGGGCTTTTTGGACACACTGTTTTACATCTCTCTTAACTTAGTGGTTTCCCAGGAAACGCGGCCTTGGGTCCATTTTGCAGTCTAGATTTTGACTTTGCTTTGAGCGCATCCAATGACAGCTTCAGGTGAATGTCAACTAACCCACACCCACTGCCCCGCCCCACCCCGCCATATCAACTGTTGGTTCTCCTTTGTTGGACGAGCTGCCCCACAGTTCCTGTTGTGCTATGGATTCTCCTTTCTTGCCACTGGCTCAAGAAACCTCTTTGCCAGGCTACAGGCAAGTCTCTGGTGATCACAGAGTCACTGGGCTAGGACCTGACTTTACGTCCCAAAGCCCAAGACAGAGGCAGGGATGTTGAGTCAGTCTGTTCCTGGGATGGGCAGAAAGGGAGCACAGAGCATTACATTCTTCTGGAAAATCCTCAGCGCTTTCTCTCTATAAAAAGCTCATTTATCTGAGGTTCCTGCTGTGGCTGAAGGCTTCGCTGTGTCATATCACTCAATCCTCATCACACCCCATATAGGGCATCCTCTTATCATAATTGCCATTTAATAGGTGAGGAAACAGAGGCCCAGAAAGGCCTGCAGTTAATAAGGAGAATCAGAAGCATCAAGTCTGAGCACAGAGCTCAAGGGCAGAGCCACTTGGTCCTAATAGGTCACCACTAGGTCCTAAACCTCTGGTGCTGGTTATATCTCAGGACTGTCTTCAACGCCACTGTCCCCTGCCCCCCCATGCCCTGTTCAAAAGAAATACCTAGCAGTTCCATTTACTAAGTTTTATGTCCATACACCATAAGGATTCATGTCCTAACGGTTTCATAGATATTTGAAAAATAAATAATATATAAATAATTAAAATCCATAAATTTAAAAAATCATATTAAATTCTTTTAAAAAATGTTTTATTTATTTGTCAGAAAGAGAGAGAGAGAGCACAAGCAGGGGGAGTAGCAGGCAGAAGGAGAAACAGGATCCCCACTGAGCAAGGGATGCGATGGGGGACTCAATCCCAGAACTATGACCTGAGCTGAAGGCAGACTCTTTTTTTTTTTTTTTTTTTTAGATTTTATTTATTTATTTGACAGACAGAGACACAGGGCAAGAGAAGAAACACAAGCAGGGGGAGTGGGGGAGGGAGAAGCAGGCTTCCCGAGGAGTAGGGAGCCAGATGCAGGCTCGATCCCAGGACCCTCGAAGGCAGATGCTTAACCACTGAGCCCCCCAGGTGTCACTTGTACTTCATTCTTAAATAACCTATACCTAGTAATGGGATGTGTACCGCTTGGGCACTACAACTTCTCAAACTCTGGGGTCAGATTTGGACACCATCACCCTCATTCTACATTAATTTTTCTCACATGCTAAAAAACAAAAATCTGGGGCACCTGGCTGGCTCAGTCTGCAGGACGTATGACTCTTGATCTCAGGGTTGTGTTCAAGCCCCACGTTGGGCATAGAGTTTATTTAAAAGTGAAATTATTTTTATTTTTTAATTCAAGCAAGTAAATTTGAAGATCTAATTGGCTTTATTAAATGGTTCATGAAATGGGCAGCACCCTGTCTAGCAAGTAGAGGGGTGCTCCCAGGAGGTGGACAAAATGGAAGTGTTTCCAAGGAAGGAGTTGGAGCAAGTAAGTTAGCAGCAAAAGGAAGGATTGCTTCAGGCAAGACCAGTTTGCCTTAGGGGGAAGGGCAGTGGGCCTAAGGGTGCAGATTACTTCTTCCTTTGGGTGGGTGGGAATGGAGAGGGCCCATGAGGCAAATTACCTCATTGGTGCTTAGTAGAAGACTCCTGGGGGCCTGGCTGGCTCTTTTGAAGCAATGTGTGACTCTTGGTCTCGGGGTTGTGAGTTCGAGCCCTAAGTTGGGTGTTGACTTTACTTAAATAAAAATAAAACTTAAAAAAAGAAGAAAGAAAGAAAATTTCTGATTGATAGGTTGAAACTTAATTTCTGGAGAAGTTTGAAACTGCAGTTAGGTTAAGTATCAAGCCCTGGTTTGGTGACTTTGCCTGGCCCAAGAAATTCCATTTTGGGCCTCTTGTTTCTTTTTGTAACACATGGTACTTGCTTTTTTATCACAGAAATCACCAAAACCTCAATTTCACAAAGATAGGATGTGTGGGGATCCACTCAAAACCCAGAATTTGTATAAATATTTTAAGCTGAACACATGTGAGATTCAATAGATGCAGAAAGACGCTTTCTTGGAATTTCCTATATCTGACTAAAAGCACCAACTTCTGGGGTACTAGGGTGGCTTAGCTGGTTAAGCATCTTGACTAAGGGGACGCCTGGGTGGCTCAGTTGGTTAAGCAGCTGCCTTCGGCTCAGGTCATGATCCCAGCATCCTGGGATCGAGTCCCACATCGGGCTACTTGCTCTGCAGGGAGCCTGCTTCTCCCTCTGACTCTGCCTTCCACTCTGTCTGCCTGTGCTCGCTCTCACTCTCTCTCTTACAAATAAATAAATAAAATCTTTAAAAAAAAAAAAAAAGCATCTTGACTAAGGCTTAGGTCATGGCGTTGGGGTCCTGGGATGGAGCCCCATGTGGAGATCCCCGTGGAGCCACCTGTTGAGCCCCCTGTCAGGCTCCCTGCTCAATGGGCAGTCTGCTTCTCCCTCTGCCCCTCCTCCACCTTCTGATCAAAAGAACATTGGCTTGCTCTCTCAAATAAATAAATAAAATCTAAAAAAAAAAAAAAAAAGCAGCAACTTCTGAGAAATGAAGCTGTCATAAATTCGTACTCCTGGGGAGTTTCAAGACCATGAAAAAGAACACTTGTACCTGCATAAACAATTACCACAAACTTTTTTGTATCCTGTTTGTTTTGTAAAAACCCATTTGTCTTTCCTTTTTTTTTTCTTAGACTTTATTTATTTGACAGAGAGCGAGAGGGAGAGTACAAGCAGGGGGAGAAGCTGCAGAGAGAGAGGCTCCCCAACGTGGGACTCGATTCCATGACCCTGGGATCATGACCTGAACTGAAGGCAGTCACTTAACCAACTGAGACACTCAGGTGCCCTTAAAGTTTAATTTATTTTTAAGGAGTCTACACTAACATGGGGCTTGAATTTACAACCGTGAGATCATGAATCCCAAGCTCTACGGACTGAGCCAGCCGGGCACCACCCCTCCCCCACTTGTCTTTCCTAAGGAAACCATTTGTTCTTCTTCCTCTCTTTTCCTCCCCTGAGTTAGACATATAAACCCAAAACGCTAAACGCTTCTGTTACTTATCCCCGGTGTATTCAGACTGTGCACAAAATATAAACGTTTGGTTTCTTTTCTCTTGCTCATCTGCCTTTTGTCAGTTAAATTCACAGATTCCCAAGTAGTGAACCTGAGAAGGTAGAGAAAATGTTGTTTTCCCTCCCCAGTAATACTGCCACAAGCAATCTAACATGATTGAAGGCTCAAACTGTGAACTACCTGAAGTTAGTAGTTTTGCATGGAGTCCGACAGATGTTGCTGAGTTTCCCTTGAAAATTTAAAGATTTTTTATTTTTTTTTAATTTGACAGAGAGAGATCACAAGTAGGCAGAGAGGCAGGCAGAGAGAGAGAGAGAGAGAGAGAGAGAGGAGGAAGCAGGCTCCCTGCTGAGCAGAGAGCCCGATGCGGGACTCGATCCCAGGACCCTGAGATCATGACCTGAGCCGAAGGCAGCGGCTTAACCCACTGAGCCACCCAGGCGCCCTCCCTTGAAAATTTAAATTACCCCTTTGCCCCTGTGAATTTGCTCTTGTTGGGGCACCTCGGTGGCTCAGTGTGTTAAGCTTCTGCCTTTGCTGAGTTCTCTGGGATGTAAGCCTCGGTTCTCTGGGATGCCTTGCTGCCAGGTTTGGGAACCATGGTCCTAGACTAAATCCCTATCAAAAAGGATGTAACCTAATCTACAAGTCCGCTGGGACCCGGCTTGTTTTCCCCATTAGTCTCCACCTCCTCTGGAAGTGCCCATCCCATTCACATCCCTTATGCCAACACCAGTAGCAGAGCACACAGTAAGGACTCGGCTGGAGGAGGTGCGAGGTGCGTGAGCTTGTGGAGCACAGGTGCAGAGCACACATGATGAACTCTTGAGGGACATCTCACCCTGCCCCCCTCATGAGTTATCCCACAGTAAATACATCCACAACTTTGGATATAAATACCACTAATTTCTCATGCTCTTCTGGCTCTTTTTCTCTTGGACTGTGCAGACCATGCCCTCCCTATTTCCATACTTTCTTCTGTTGAGAACAATAGAGTTGAATTGGGTTGCTGTTCATTAGACTGCACTGTATTATCAACACAGCAGTCTGCATCCCATCAGGACCCTGGTCTGCTCAAAATCTGCAATGGCTCCTCAGTTCAGAGTCAAAGCCAAAAGTTCCGGACTTGCCTTTCTGCCCTGACTTCACAGGGCAGCTGCTCCTCCCAGCATAATCTCTAGCCAATCCGGCCACAAACTCAGGGTGTTTTCTCTTCACTTAGGAACTGTTCCCTTGGCCTGGAAGGTTCTTTCATCAGGCACGTGGAAATAGTTAGGACCACCCAGATGAGAACAAGCAAACACTATTCAGTTTGCTATAGGAAGGGAGTCAGTCACCACCATTTACATTTGGCAGGGATTCAAAGGCTGTAGGGGATGTCGTTTGGCTCCCGGGACTGGTTGCTGCAGATATGGTTGACTTCCTGAGCTGGGTGCTGCAGACTGAGAAACCAAACCACAGCCTCTGCAGGAACCCATGATCTCTGAGGCGATTGGCTCAACCGTCAGGACTTGGTGAATGACCAGTCAGCTTCTTTATTTTTTTGGTCACCTCTTCCAACTCAGGACCAATCAGAGCAAACTAAATATGCTTCCCAAGTCAATCACGAAGGATGCTCTACTTCTAGTTAGCCCAACTCTAGCTTCCCCATGCCAACTACTTCCAATCAGTGCACACTTGAAGCCTTCCCCTTTGTTCACTATAAAGCTTTCCTACTCCTTAGCCTGTCCTAGAATTGCTGCCCAATGATGGTAGCTGACTCCCTTGCTGTAGCAAGCTCTGGGTAAGTAGCTCATTTCTGTTTGTTCTTATTTGGGTGTTCTTCATTTATATTTAGAAACAGTATGTGTCTTCTGGAGATGGCTAGGTGATCTCACCTACCAAAAAATTGTGTTTGATGATTCTAAATGTGTGACTTCTTACTTTTTAAACTCTTAATTTAGTTTGTGGGAGACCTCTAACTGTAGCCTCCAGAATTCAGCCCGAAGTTAGTATCTAACTTCATTGCTCAATAACAATGAAGAAACAAGTTCAGAGAAGTAAAATCGCTCAGTTACCTGGCTGGTAGGTTGGGATGGAGCCCAGCTCTTGATCTAAGATCACTGGCACTTCTGTCTCATAATTGGCTCATTCGCTCTGAGCCTCTTTTTCCTTTTGGTAAAGCAATAATAATGATAAGTTGAACCAAATAAAACAAGATTTTCATACTTCAAAAAAGGGTTCAGTATTAGGGCACCTGGGTGGCTCAATGGGTTAAGCCTCTGCCTTTGGCTCAGGTCATGATCTCAGGGTCTTGGGATGGAGCTCCACATTAGGCTCTCTGCTCAGCAGGGAACTTGCTTTCCCCTCTCTCTCTGCTTGCCTCGCTGCCTACTTGTGATTTCTCTGTCAAATAAATAAAATTGTTAAAAAAAGGGTTCAATATTGGCAATTTCATACAGTTCAACCTAATCCAAAAGTTGTGAGGATTAAGTGAAATAACATGATGTTAAATTGAAGGCAGTGTAGCATTTCTGTTAATAACACAAGACTGCAGAAACAGCTTCCCAGGATTAAAATTTATACTCCATCACTTTCTAGCTGTTTGATTTGGGCACATTACTTGACCCACATGTACCTTAGTTTTTACAGCCATAGAGATATAATACAGGTCAACAATCCCTTACCTGCAACTCTGATATGCAAAAATCTCTGAAAACCAAAAGTTTTGTGACAAACTCATTTGGTAGCAAGTTTTGACTGGAGTTTACATGAGGTTATTGGTAGTCCATATTTATCCCACTACTGCAAATAAACGGGTTTTGGTACAGAAATATTGATTGCAGGGTGTTGCCGCAGAATCTCTGGGGGTGTCGCATATTGTACCCATAAAGGGAAGACAGCACCTCTCAAAATATATCTGAAACAATGCTTTTTTTTTTTTTCTTGCCTAGCAAAGGAGAACTTGTGGCAGAACACTACCTCCCTGAACAAAGCAAAGAGTTGATCTTAAATTTAAGTTTTTACCAAAGCACAGCTGTTGGTGATTGGGTCTGGTTTCCAGGATTCTAGATTCCACTTGCCTATTCACAGTTGGGGATCAAGGCCAAAGAACTGCCAGTCTTCCTATTTCTTTTTTGAATATGGAGAATAGGAACTTTAGTCAACCCCTGTTCTCCTTCCAAATCTGAAAAACCCTGCATCCTGAGACACACCTGGTCGGCAAGGCTCAGATAAGGAACTGTGAACCTTAAGTACTTCCCTCACAGTTCTTGAGCAGATTTAATTAATCTGTAAAATAAATGGAAAGCTCTGTGAGCAGATTTAATTAATCTATGTGAAATAATTGGAAAGCTCTGTGTAGCTGGCAGGTTTTATTATAAACAGGTAAAGGCTTGCCACTTAGCATCCGTTTAGCAAGTGTGTCAAGTGCCTGCTAAGGGCAACGCTCTGAGAATACAAGATGAACAGGGGACCTGATCCACTGCTGAATAAACCTGAATCTCCCCCTCCACACCCCGCCCCCCCGGAAGTGCTTTAAACCACAGGATTTTTCATGCTGGCGCGGGAAGGCCTTTCTCCGCAGGGGCTTCTTTCCAACCCAGCAGCCGGGCCACTCCAGCACGCGGCGCGTTTCTCCGTACCGCGCGGCCCCTGCTCGCAGTCCCTGCCCCCTTCCCTTTCCGGGAAAGCCGGCGTCCCGAGGCCGAGGCTCCGCGGCCGGCTTCGCCCGGGTGAGCCCCCCGGAGCGCGCGCGCCAGGCGCCCCCACCGCCGCCTGCGGCCAGAGCCCCGCGCACCCGGGTGCCCTGTCCCCTCCCCACGTCGCCGGAGGCCCGAGAGGGGGCGGGGCCGGGCGCGCACCGCCCGCGACGCCGTCCGCGCACGCCCGGGCGCCTGCCGATTGGCCGCCGGGGCCAGTGTTCCTCCAGCGCAGCGCGCCTCCCCCCAGATTTCCCGCCAGCAGTCGCCGCGCGTTTTATTCCGTGCGTCTAGCCGCTCGGTCCGACAGAGCGGTTGGTCCTCGCCGGCCGTCGCTATGTCGCGACAGAGCACGCTGTACAGCTTCTTCCCCAAGTCGCCAGCGCTGAATAATGCTAATAAGTCCTCGGTCAGGGCTTCAGGTGAAGGCGGCGGTGCCGCTGCCGCCACCGGGGCCTCCCGTTCTCCCGGCGGGGATGCGGCCTGGAGCGAGGCCGGGCCTGGGCCCTTGGCAGGCTCCGCGTCGCCGCCGGAGGCGAGGAACGTCAATGGAGGGCTGCGAAGAACTGCCGCCCCTGCGGTCCCCGCCAGGTAGCGGGGGACGGGGGGGAATTGGGGGTGGGGGCACAGCGGCTGGGCGAAGGGGGCCTGGGGAAGGGACGCTCGCTTTGGAGGGCTTGTGGGGGTTCGCAGCTAGGCCTTAAGCTCGGAGGACGTGGGGCTGCATACTTGGCTTTAAAAGGGTGCAGGGCCCGAGTTTGTAGCCTTGGCGTTAGGGGGCGTAGACTGTAAACAGGGTAGGAGGAAATGGGCTGCGGGAAGAAAGCGGGGGAAGAGACGCGCAGACTTTGGAGGAAGAGGAGGGTGCCACCAGGTGGAAGGCCGGATTAGAGAAGGAGTGCAAACTGCTCGGGGTAGCGAGGAGAAAGGGGAGATGGGAGCGTTGGGGGTGGGGCAGGAAGAGAAAGGAGCTGTGCACGCTCCGCGCGGGGTGCGCACCGGGGCAGGGCGGGGGAGAAGGGGTGGTGCCTGTCTGCAGCGGGGGAGGGGTGGCGGGAAAGAGGAATGCCTTCGGGGAGGATGAACACTTGTACCGCAGAGGCTGTGGGGGCGCGGCGTGCATTGAGAGGGGTTCGAGGAGGAGGTTCCTTGTTGAGAGCTGGGATAGGGAATTGAGGGTCAGCAGAGGTTCGGGAAGCACTTGAATGTTTGGCTGGGAGCCTCGGGCGCCTCGACCCTGGGAGCGGTGGGCCCTAGGCCAGCCCTTGTGGGCTGTACAGGAGGTGGGAGTGGGGGTGGGTCACTAGCTGAGTGCACCGGGGGTGTGTCACGCCGCGGACCGAGGAGTCTGATTGGTCCGCGTGAGGGTTGCAGGGGCGGGGCGGGGCAGGTGGGGGGAGCAGAAAGTGCTGGGGTCCGCCGGCTCATTCCATAGATAGGCCGAGCGTGCAACAAAACAAATGAAGAATTTAGAGGCTGTATTAATTTTGATATATGTGGAAGTATTGTGCGGAGTTGAAAAAGATGCTGTTTTATGATATAGTGTCTCTTTTGTTGACAATTGCATGGGAGGATGAGGCTCCGCAATCTTTTCCGGAGTCGAGAGTGAGACTATCTAAAGGCTGTGGTCTGGCCCTGGGCAGGGATGGATGGACGCGATTGTGCGGAGGCCTGCCGGGAGGTGTCCTCTCTCTCGGAGCCCTTCGGTACTGTTCCACGGCGTGACCGGCCTTTTGTCGGAGCAGCGGGCGACATTTTGAAAAGCTCGCATTTTCTGTATCCCAGGTATTGTATTAGGCACAAAGGATAATGGTAGCCCTTTGAAAGGATGAAGAAACAGGTTTAGAAAAAGTGAACTCCCCTTGGGCGCCTGGGTGGCTCAGTGGGATAAGCCTCTGCCTGCAGCTCGGGTCATGATCTCGGGGTCCTGGGATCGAGTCCCGCGTCCGGGCTCTCTGCTCGGCAGGGAGCCTGCTTCCTCCCCTCTCTCTCTGCCTGCCTCTCTGCCTACTTGTGATCTCTGTGAAATAAATAAATATAATCTTAAAAAAAAAAAAAAAAAAGAAAAAGTGAACTCCCTTAAAGATCAGAGAGTTGGTTAGTGGTTCTGAATAGGCTCATTCGAATGTGTTGTTTTATGTGTCCTACAGATTTTCCAAAGTCCTAAGTGTCATCACAGTACTACTTTCCTTTAAGTGACCCTTTCAGGCAGTGAGTTTAACTATATAATTGTGTGAAGAGTAGTAGGATATGCCTCTGGCTTACAGATTATTTTGAGGGTTTTTTTTTTTTTTTTGAAGATTTTATTTATTTGATGGAGCACAAGCAGGGGAATAGGGAGGGAGAAGCAGGCTCCTTGCTGAGCAGGGAGCCCGATATGGGGCTCCAGACCCTGGGATCATGACCCCAGGGAAAGGCAGCTGAGTAACCGACTGAGCCACCCAGGCACTCCCGAGCCCCCCCCCCCCCCCCCCCCGCCCCCCCCCCCTTTTTATTTATTTATTTATTTGATAGCGATCACAAGCAGGCAGAGAGGCAGGCAGAGAGAGAGGAGGAAGCAGGCTCCCCAACGAGCAGAAAGCCCAGTTCGGGGCTTGATCCCAGGACCCTGGGATCATGACCCAAGCTGAAGGCAGAGGCTTTAACCCACTGAACCACCCAGGAGCCCCTGAGCTCATTCTTTTTGAGAAACTGTAGATATGAGAAGTAACAATGTTACTCTCTAAGGGAGATTTTAGTTTATAAAGGAAACCTCCATTTGTAAGGATGTCTCTTGTTCTGAGTTAATCAGTTTTCCTTAGTATCTCCTGTGTATAGGGGGATATACATAAACTTTTTTTTGGTTTTCTCTCATTAACCTTTTACTCCTAAGGGGGTCTCAGCCAAGAACTCAGAAGGCTGGAAAGAAGATATTTTTCCTCCCCTACATTTGCATCCTCCGTAATAGTTTTTCTTTCATCATTCTTCATGGGACATGCAAAATGTGTTATAATGTTTATTATATTTATTATATATAATTTATATTATATATTATTTATTTATAATATATATTTATCATATAAAATTTATATTATATATAATTATTATTGTATATTACGTGAACTGATTATTCCTGCATCCATGCTAAAAGGCCTTCATTCAGCAAATGCACATCATGTACCTGCTACTGTGCCAGGCACAGAATTAGGCATTATGGATCTTGGATCCACCCTTGTATTCAAGGACAAGCAAAAAGGCAATTCTTGGAGCAGAAGCAGAGTGTATAGGTTCTGTGTGCTTTGGTCAGGGGAAGGGGGATATATATGTCAGGGTAGGTTTTTGGCTCTTCAGGATAAGACCCAAGAGGCAGGCAGGAGTCAACTACAGAGGGAGTAAGGAGGTGTTAGGAAGCTGGTTCAGGAAGAAGGTCCTGCAGATTGTGATAGACAGGAAGAGAAGAGAAGGGACCCTTGAAGAAGAGGGTATGTCAGGATCCAGTCGAACAAACTGATGGGCCACCAAGACATCTGGACTTTTCTAAGCGTCACTTGAAAGCTTTAAGAAGAAGTTGAGCATCTTTTAATGTTGGACATGTACATTTCCTCTTGTACTTAAGTGTTCCAAGTGTTTTGCCTGTTTTTTTTTTTGTTTTTTTTTTTTAAGATTATTTATTTATTTATTTACTTGACAGAGAAATCACAAGTAGATGGAGAGGCAGGCAGAGAGAGAGAGGGAAGCAGGCTCCCCGCTGAGCAGAGAGCCGGATGCGGGCCTCGATCCCAGGACCCTGAGATCATGACCCGAGCCGAAGGCAGCGGCCTAACCCACTGAGCCACCCAGGCACCCTTGCCTGTTTTTTTTTTTTTTTTTTTTTTTTTTCCCCCGTAGTTCTTTGCCAGTGGTGTGTGATTCAAAGTCTTTTTCTACCTTGGGTCATCCTTTTGCCAGCTTATGTTATTTTGAACAGAAATTTGTAATGTCAGATTTGTCAGTCTTTTTCTTTATGGCTAATACTTCAATAGATTTTATTTAAGAAATCCTTAGGGCAGTTTGAGGATTTAGAAAGCTCAGTCTCTGGGTGCCTGGCTGACTCAGTCTGTAGATGCTGTGACTTGATCTCGTGGTGGTGAGTTCGAACCCCACGTTGGGTGTAGAGATTACATAAAAAATAATAAATCTTAAAAAAAAATCTCATTGACTTAAGTGTGTTTGGTGGGTAGACCTACTGGTAATGGAGAGAGCATGAGGATAGTGGCAGTGGGGGTAGGATTTAGAAGAGGAGTTGAGAGACCAAAGTGCTAGAGCACACAGCTGTTGGTGATGATGTAGATAATGGGACATAAGAGCAAGGAGAGAGGCCAGATGACATCAGTTTTGAAGTAAATGGCTATAAGAGGAGTAGAAGGAGGGGCGTGTGGGTGGCCCAGTTGGTTAAGCATCCCGCTCTTGATTTGGCTCAGGTCATGATCTTTGGGTGCTGGGGTTGAGCCTCACATGGGGCTCCACTTTCAGTGTGGAGTCTGAGGGGTCTGTTACTCCCTCTGCCCCTGCCCACCACATGCACATGCTTGTGCTCTCAAAATAAACAAATCTTTAAAAAAGGAAAAAAAAAAGGACGTATGTGTACCTTAAGCCTGCTTCTCATACTTTTTTTTTTCTGTAGGTTTCTTTTTTCCTTTTTTTCTGTAGTTTGAGATAATAATCGTGACAGCTATAAGGCTTCTGACCACTTATGTCTGGCTTTTTATTATTATTACTACAAATCTTGGCTAGTTTATTTTTTACAGTCTTATTTCAGTGATAATTGTCTCTCCTTGAATTGTATGCCCTGTTCCCATTCACAGACAAGGAATGGTCAGACATGGCAAATCTTTTTTCAGCACCTTTATTTAAAGGTAACTATCTGCACTAGTTGTGGGTGCTTTCCTAAGAACTTTCGTACAGTTTAGTGTATTTATTTATTTATTTTTAAAAAGATTTTATTTATTTATTTGACGGAGATCATAAGTAGGCAGAGAGGCAGGCAGAGAGAGAGGAAGGGAAGCAGGCTCCCCATGAGCAGGAAGTCTGACGCGGGGCTCGATCCCAGGACCCCTAGATCATGACGTGAACCAGAGGCAGAGGCTTTAACCCATTGAGCCACCCAGTCACCCCAGTTCAGCATATTTATAGCAGTATGTTTTTCCAATTAATATCACACCCAATATAATAATAGTTATTTTAAGAAAAGAGAATTAAAAAAATTCAAGCTCTTTAAAAACATTCTGTGGACTCAGTGTCACAGACCTAACTTGTTTTGATTGGCAGAATTAAAGCAGGTATTAAAGATGTTCAAACTTGGGGTGCCTGGGGGGCTCAGTCGGTTACCCAGCTGTCTTAGACTCAGGTCATGATCCCAGGTCCTGGGTTGGAGCCCTATATAGCGGCTCCCTGCTCCCCCTTCCCATTTGTGCTTTCTTGTGTGTTATCTCTCTCTCTCTCTCTCAAATACATAAAATCTTTAAAAAAAAAAAAAAAGATGCTCAACTTGTCATAATTTGGTATGTGGGAACCTCTTTTCAGCTGCTTTTTAAAAAAATTACTATTACTATTTTTAAGACTTTATTTATTTATTTGACAGAGAGAAAGACAGTGAGAGAGGGAACACAAGCAGGGGGAGTGGAAGAGGGAGAAGCAAACTCCCCAGCTGAGCAGGGAGGCCATGCAGGACCAGATCCCAGGACCCTGGGATCATGATCTGAGCTGAAGGCAAATAGACGCTTAACAACTGAGCCAGCCCCGGTGCCCTTATAAAAAGTAATTTTTAAAAGATTTTAATTAATTTATTTATTTGGCAGAGAGAGAGAGAGAGACATCGAGAGAGGGAACACAAGCCAGGGGAGTGGAAGAGGGAGAAAAAGGCTCCCACCTGAGCAGGGAGCCCCATCTGAGGCCCCATCCCAGGACGCTGAGCAGATGCTTAATGACTGAGCAATACCCAGGCGCCCCTTTTGAGCTGCTTTTATGGCTTAACATTGCCTCAGGGCTTTTGAAAACCTTCATTCTGATGATTTTTACATGCTCTAAGGCATGAAATTAAGCTTCTCCACAAAGAACCTGGGTTCTGGGTGCCTGAGTGGCTCAGTAGGTTAATCATTTGCATTTGGTCCAGGTCATGATCTCGGGGTCCTGGGATTGAGTCCCGCACTGGGCTCCCCAGTCAGCTGCCCCTTACCCCACTTGTATTCTCACTTGCTCTCTCAAATAAATAAAATCTTGAAGAAAAATTCTAAAGAACCTGTTTTCTTTTAACTTCTTTGAGGTTTCTTTTCCAGTGCTATTTAGAAAATAATATTAGATGCCAGTTTGGATGGTAGTTGCATATGGTCACCCTAGACCCTTGTGCATAAATGATGAGCCATAGTTAATACAAGCTGAAGGAGAAGGAAAAGGTATATGGGCAGAAGTGTATTGGTAGGTGAGTAGGTATTGTGGGGGCATTGGAATTAATTGTTCTGATTACTTCTTTTTTCTCAGTACTGCATTTAGTTGTTTAAGGGTAGGGGAAGTCTCCTCTAATGGTCCACCTTGAGAGTTAGTTGCAAACACTAATAACTGATTTCTAAAGTTGGTTTCAGAGTGTGTTCATGTTATGACTCAATGTTTATATGCACAGGTTTTTGTTAGACAAGCCCAGTTTATTTTTTATTGCTTACAGAAGCAAATTCTAGTAGTGCTTTTGTATCCACTGATTTTTTTTTTTTAAGTAGATGGCCTAAAAAGTTGATTATGAATTTGGGGGTACAACCAGTAATTGACACCAAGATTATGGACTAAAGTGAAAACAAAATGTGACTTTAAAAAGCAAAATTTTAAAAAATCTGTTAAGTGTATGTTTGGCTTTACTGAGTCATTTCTTATTTTTAGTTGTATGAAGGTTTTATTATTATTTTTAAAGTAAGGTCTGCGGCCTACGTGGGGCTTGAACTTGTGACTCTGAGATCAAGAGTCATATGCTGTACCCACTGAGCCAGCCTGGTGCCCTAGTTGTATGACAGCTTTTTTTTTTTTTTTTAAATAATGTATTCTTTGTTTCAGGGGTACAGGTCTGTAATTCATCAGTCTTACACAATTCACAGTACTCACCATAGCACATACCCTCCCCAGTGTCCATCACCCTGTACAACGGCTTTTACATTTGTTTTTCTGAGCTGTCACCTCTCCCCCCTTTTTTTTCATTTATTATTTTTTAAATTAACATATAATGTATTAGCCCCAGGGGTACAGGTCTGGGAATCGCCAGGTTTACACACTTCACAGCACTGCCCCCCCCCATTTTAAAACTGCCTTTGGAATCCCAAGAATATCAAGAATTTAAGATATATTAACATTTTGGGGAGTCCTGGGGGGCTCATTCAGAAGAGTGGGTACTACTGATCTCAGGGTTTTTTTTTTTTTAAGATTTTATTTATTTATCTGACAGAGATTACAAGTCTCTGAGAGGCAGACACGGAGGGAGAAGCAGGCTCCCTGCTGAGCAGAGAGCCTGATGCGGGGCTTGATCCCAGGACCCCAAGATCATGACCTGAGCTGAAGGCAGAGGCTTAACCCACTTAGCCACCCAGGCGCCCCATGATTTCAGGGTTTTGAGTTTGAGCTCTCTGTTGGCTGTAGAGATTACCTAAATAAACTTAAGAAGAATTATATATTAACATTTTAAAAAACACACAGTTGTAATTGGATCTTCTTTGTAAGTACCTTGTAAGGTAATTCCAATATTTTGGCATTTTAGCTTGGGCTTTAGGAAGCAGTGTATTTTACATTGTAATAAAATCTTTAGATGTGAGGTGACTTTTCGGCCTATATATTTTCAAATTGGATTTGCATAGGGCTAATGATCCTTGTGAAGACAGTTACATGAAAAGAGAAAGATGTTAAGATTATCAGAAAATATAGCCAAATATTAAAATACAGTGAAGTTAATATATTGGGTAAGGCCTTAAGTAGAGCCAGTGGAATAGCTGGATGTGATTTTATAGGATTATTAGGCTCTTGATAAGGACCAGCGTATGACAGATTATAGCACATTCCAGCTGTGAATCGTAGGCTTGCATTGTATTTCCATGCTTTATTGAAAAAAAAAAAAAAAGGAGGGGGGGGAGCGGCGCCTGGGTGGCTCAGTGGTTATAAAGCCTCTGCCTTCGGCTCAGGTCATGATCCCAGGGTCCTGGGATCTCATGATCCCAGGGTCCTGGGATCGAGCCCAGCATCGGGCTCTCTGCTCAGCAGGGAGCCTGCTTCCCTGCCTCTCTGCCTACATGTGATCTCTTGTCTGTCAAATAAATAAATAAATAAAATCTTTTTTTTTAAAAAAGGTGTTTTTTTGAGAGAGAGCGAGAAAATGAGCATGAGCAGGAAGAGAATCTCAAGCAGATTCTGTGCTAAATGCAGAGCCCAACTCTGGCCTCAATCTCATGACCTGAGCCAAAATCGAGAGATGTTTAACCAACTGTACCACCTAGGTATCCCCTGTATATTTTAAAATACAGTATTTAGTGTTGGTAGGAAAACTTGAGTATTTGCATGGATTATATTTCCTTTTATGTTGGCATTCTTTGGAAACTATACAACTACTAGAAATCAAAGTTTTAAAATTACCTATAGAGAGTTGAAGTCTTCCCACAAAATTAAAAACTTTTTTAGCATTAACTGAAGAGAAATTTTATTTTACTTTTAAAGATTTTATTTATTTGAGAGAGAGTAGGAGCAGAGGGAGGGGGAGAAGCAGGCTCCCCCCTGAGCAAGGAGCCCAATGTGGGACTCGATCCTAGGACCCTGAGATCATGACCTGAGCTGAAGGCAGACAGTGTCACCCAGGGGTACTTACACGGTATATTTTATTTCCTGCTTAATGCTCATTTTGGTTGGAAGCCACAGTTTCCTGGACCAGAATTTTCAAAGTGTCAGCTTTTAAAAAGCTTCGGCACTTTAACCGTGCTTATTAACTAAATTTTTTAGTCTTTGCATTTTATAGTGTACTGCCAACTGCTAACATCGGAAAAGTTAGGTTATGTGTAAGATTTTATAAGTATATGATTACATTTAGGGTAAAGTGATGTTGAAAAACAATTTGAATAGTTAATTTTACAGATAAGGAATTTACTTGAAAACTGATAATTGTAATTAGCTTTTACACATTTTTTCTCTAATGGAAATTACATTTGCCTTGCAAAATTAAAGATACTAAATTTTTAATAACTTTGGTTCCTTGGAAAAGAATCTTCTAATCATTTATGAGACCTTTGAACACCACTGTATAGTGTGTTTTGCAATTTGTACTACATTTGTACAAGTGAGAGTTTTAAGGTAACCGTAGTCTTAGCTCAAGTTATTTCCTTTGGGAATAAAACTAGAATGAACTTACTTATGTTAAAACAGTAATATTTTATCACAAAGTAAGTTAAGGTGTAAAGCTAAAAAAAATTCTCCCCATGACTTCTAGGTCTCAGTCAGAAACTTGAGTTACTTTTAGCTAAGGATAGAGGGGACTTTCAGGAGTCAGGCTTGGCCATCTTATTTTTGCTCGAGAATTTTAATCTAGGTAGGTGTTTGGGTGGCTCATTTGGTTAAGCGTCTGCCTTATTCAGCTCAAGTCGTGATCCCAGTTTCCTGGGATCAAGCCCTGCAGTTGGCTCCTTGTTCAGTGGGGAGCCTGCTTCACCCTCTGCCCCTCCCCGTTCATGTTTTTGCTTTCTCTCTCGGAAATAAAATCTTAAAAATTTTTTTTTTCATCTAGTCATGTAGTTTCTCTGGGAGCCCCCAAGACTGCTGAGATTCCTGCAAGTGCTCCGTTGCCTCATACCAGGCAAAATAGAATTCCATCAGATTTTGAGGCATCGTAATGTACCACCAAGATGTACATGCTTGTCAGTCTGGTATCCATTAACTCCAGTCTTGAGAATTTGTAACTTTTGCAAGACATGTATGTTATAAAATAGCTGGTGCCCAGTTCAGCAATTAGTCCTTACCCTCCATAACTCCGTTCACACAGGCAAAAAAACCCGACCTCTTGAATTTTACAAACCAGGAGCTCTTTGTAAACCTCACTCATACTGGTTGGGCTCAGCACTTATCCACCTGTATTTACTAAATTCAGTACATCGGGAAGAGACTGCCTCAGACTAGCCACATGGGGCTTAGACTTTGCTATGTACACACCAAAATGTTACCTGAATCTCAACTTTTTAAGGGATTTAGTTGCCTTTAAGAAGGGCAGTCAGGGGTGCCTGACTGGGTGGCTCAGTCAGTTAAGCACCTGCCTTGGCTCAGGTCATGATCCGCAGGGATCAAGCCCCGAGTTGGGCTCCCTGCTCAGAGGGCAGTGTCCCTCTGCCCTGCTCAGTGCACATTCTCTCTTTCTTATAAATAAAATCTTTAATAAGAAATAAAGGGCAGCCTGGCTTGACAGATAGGTATCCCTGCTGATACCCTTCAGAAAAATTTGCTTCGATAATGCATTTTGAAGCCTAATGTCTCAAAACTATACAGCCAGAAATATGCTTCCTGATGGGGACATGTTCATTGAATTAACACGTACTTACTATGACCAGTCTTCTAAAAATGATGCTCAGGATTTGGACTCAGAACCGATCAAGTGTCTTTAGGGAGACCAGTTACTTCCCTCCTTTAGCAGCAGAAAGAGTACAGTTTTAGGGCAGTCTCAGGTACTTTCAAACAAAAAAAGCTTACAGTTTTCTGATAACTCGGGATAGGCTTTTTGTGGTTAAGTGGCTACCTGGCCGAAGTTAAGAGAAAGACTGCTTGACAGTAGGGAGGCTTGTAGACCATTCTGCAGAGCTCTCAGGGTCTTTGTTTCCTGTTCGTGGGCTCATGGTAGAAATTGGAATTGGATAAGAGCTTCCTTTGTGAAGATGAACTACGTGGTGAGCTTGATGGCAATATTTATGGATTTGTGCTTGTGCTGGTTGCTGTAGATTTCTGTAAGCGTGCACATGCTGCAAAGGCCCTTGAGAAAAGCTAGCCATGCTGTTGTTTTTGTCTCTTTTCTAACTGTGTAGCCTAGGGGGATTCCATATTCACATTTTTTTTTTTTAAGATTTTATTTATTTATTTGACAGAGATCACAAGGAGGCAGAGAGGCAGGCAGAGAGAGGGGGCGGGGGGGGGGGAAGCAGGCTTCCTGCGGAGCAGGGAGCCGATGCGGGGCTCGATCCCAGGACCCTGAGATCATGACCCGAGCCGAAGGCAGCAGCCCAAACCACTGAGCCACCCAGGCACCCCCCATATTCACATTTTTGAAGAAAGGAATACTTTAACTTTATCCTTAGGTCTGAATAAGGTCACCCCAGTGTACTAATGCAAGCTGTTCTAAAATGTTCTTGTTTGTAGTCTATTTATTTTACTTCTGCAGTTATTCAGTGAAAACCTTTCAGCAAGTTCAGAAAATCTTGGTGTATATAGTATTTGAGCAGAATTTATTAGCTGTTGTGGAATCTCCATCACTGAGGGACTCTGCTGTAATTAAATTTTTACTTTTTTGTTTTTATTTATTTAAGAGAGCATGTGTGCATGAGTAGGGAGGGGCTGAGGGAGAGGGAGAGAGAATCTCAAGCAGGCTCCACACCCAGTGCAGCCTCCAATAAGGGGCTCAATCGACTGAGCCACCGAGGTGCCCCTGTCAAGTTTTAATTTTAATTCTGGTTAGCTAACATGCAGTGTTTCATTAGTTTCAGGTGTACATCTGCTGTAGTTTTTCAGCTAGATTCTTCTTCCTCTACCTCTCCTTTCCCTTTCTCAAGAAACCTTCAGGACCAAATTAGTTTTCATGAAGATTGAATCTTTGTTTTTGATTCTGCAGGCATATATATTCATTATTGTTTGGCAAGTCAGGCACTTCCAATCCAAATGGAATTTTTTCACAAGATTTTTAGGGCTGGGGGGTGGTAGTGTGCTAGGTAGGTTGTGGAGTGTTAACTGGAAACATTTCAAATAGAGTCAAATGAGGTAGTATTTATTGTCATTATCAAATCACATATCAATGTTTCATATTTTATTAATGCCCTGAGTCAGGTCCTGTTCCTGATACGTACCATATTGTGGTTTACTAGAGTCAAATGAGGTAATATTTATTGTCATTATCAGATCACATATCAGTGTTTTTCATATTTTATTAATGCCCTGGGTCAGGTCCTACCATATTGTGGTATACAGGTGTGATTCATTATAATTTGGAGAGCATGTACAATGAGTCTGTGCCTTTTTCTTTGCATCAGTATTCTGTCATAATTTGGGCATTGTTTATAAACTTTGATTATTATGAGAAGTAGTTTCTCATCTTAATACCAGAATTCATTATATTTGTATTTGTCTTAATATTTTAAATAAGCATTGTGATATTTGCTTATGTTTTTAAAAATGACTTGAACATCTGATTTTAAAAAATTAATTCTAGAATTTGGGTGCTTGAATATTAATGCCAGAAGACTTCAAAGGCTTCAGTATTAATGCCAGATGCCTTCCTTGGAATTGCTTATTTGTAGGTAATTGCCTATAATGCAACTTAACCAGATATTAACCAAGTTATGTATTTCCTTTGGCAACAGTTCTTGTGACTTCTCACCAGGTGATTTGGTTTGGGCCAAGATGGAGGGTTACCCCTGGTGGCCTTGCCTGGTATACAACCACCCTTTTGATGGAACATTCATCCGTGAGAAAGGAAAGTCTGTCCGAGTTCATGTACAGTTTTTTGATGACAGCCCAACAAGGGGCTGGGTTAGCAGAAGGCTATTAAAGCCATATACAGGTAAGAGTCTACTCCTCAGTGTGTGTGAGAGTGAGTAAGAGAGCAAGCACACAGCACATGAGCACAAGTGTCTTTGACTGCCATACAGTGAAATTAAGTGTGTGTTATGCCAATAAATTTCAGGAGTGGTAGGTTGAATGCTTCCATCATGGGAAAAAGATACAACTGGTCTGGTTGGTTGTGGAGTGGAATTTCTATTTCTTTATTTTCAGTTGACTTATGGCAGTATCATGCCCTTAAGGGGAAAATGTTTCCATGATTAGATCTCATTTGGACCATACTACCAAATTCAGGCATGAAAAGGCTAAGTTAACAGTGTCCCGTCTTCAGAGATCTAAGAGAAAGGCAATGCAGTCAGGATATATAGCAAATAGATTAGTGACATTGTCTAGGGCAGATGGACATGCATATTTACCTGGCCTTTAAAACCCTCACTTATGAGCGAATCTACGTTGAGTTTCACATCATACTTTTGGACCCATAATGTTTTTTTTCCAGGTCCACCTTTTTAAAGTCCTAGACTGCAGCAGTCCCGCCTATGTAGTGTCACTTGGGGCAGGTGCACCCTGTCAGTTTGTTGAGTTATACCGTGTGTGCACATTGTGTTTGCATGGTTCAGTGCTTGTTTACACTTGAGCATGAATGAGTCCTTGCTCATTATCCTCAGGTTCTTCAGGCTAGGGTGCTGCTGGACTCATTGTTTAGGAATCACAATATGGGTCAATTTGCTAGGAGTCTCTGGGAATTCTGACTTTTGGTCATAGTGCTCATCCTGCAGGGTCAGGAGGGCACACTGAGAAAGTTAAGTCTGCATGGAAATCTGACCTGCAGGATGGAAAGAGAATCTGAACATTTGGTTCTGTCTTCAGCACTAATTTGCTGTATAATCTTGGCCAACTAAGTAACTCAAATACTGTTTACTTATAAAGTGAGAGAGCTGAACCAGGTAACAGGGTCTTTTTCTAGGACTAATCTTGAGATGATATTTTTTTTTTAATGAGAGCATGCTAGTGAGTATGGGTCAGGGAGGGGAAGAATCTCAAGCGCAGGGCTCCGTCTCTCTCCGCTCCTCTGAAATCTTAACCTTAGCTGAAATCAAGAGTTAGATGCTTAACTGATTGAGCCACCCAGGTACCTCTAATTTCGAGATTCTAAACAAAGCTTTGGCAACACGACTTTAATTTAAAAATACCCCCCAAATTTTACATATATATTGTCATTATTTTGTAAATGCAACCCTGTTGAATATTGCCTTTGCCATTTAAATTTCCAAATTGTTGCAACAGCATGGATGAAGAAAAAGTAGGTTTTTATTTCTTTTTTTTGGTGGGGGGGTTCCTTAAAATTGTAAATGCAGTCTGCATTGGGTTTTTTGGGTAACAATGAGGTAGGTCATTAGATATGTGGGGGTGAGTGCAGCTGCAGACAGGCACTTGAGGAAGTTAGGAGGCCACCCTCCAGTGGATTTTGATTGTTACAGTTTGTAGTACTGGTGCAGCTCTTTAGAAAAATGGGAAATTGCACCTTTATTTTAGCCAGTCCCTTAAGTTGCTAATGTAATGGCACTTTAGGATATCCTGTTAGTTTTATCATACAGGTTTGTTTTCTGATTTGGTCAGAAGAAAACAAAGACCTTGCTAGTTAGGTCTCTTAGGAAAAACTAAATAATTTTGTGCCATTAGACTTGTGATTATCTGCATCTAATCTTTTGGTCAGAGGACAGGAGTGTCATTTAAAATTATAACTCTTGGAGCACCTGGATGGCTCAGTCGGTTGAGTGATTCTTGGTTTTGGCTCAGGTCATGATCTTGGGGTCCTGAGATGGAGCCCTACATCCCACTCAGTGGGGAGTCTGAGATTCTCTCTCTCCTTACCCTCTGCCTCTCCCCTGACTCATAGGTGTGCTCTCCCTCAAATAAAAATTTTTTTTAATAGTGAATTGGACCCTTCACTTAGGTTCCAGTTCTTTTTTTTTAAATTTTATTTATTTGACAGAGATACCAAAAGTAGGCAGAGAGAGAGGGGGGGAAGCAGCCTCCCCACTGAGCAGGGAACCTGATGTGGGGCTCCATCCCAGGACCCCAGGATCATGACCTGAGCCGAAGGCAGAGGCTTAACCCACTGAGCCCCCCAGGCACCCCTCAAATAAATAAAATCTTGAAGAAAATTTAAGGGGTGCCTGGGTGACTCAGTCATTAGGCACCTGCCTTTGGCTAGGGTCCTGGGATGGAGCCCCACGTTGGGCTCTCTGCTCAGCAGGGAGCCGCCTCCTCCCTCACAGCTCCCCCCTGCTTGTGTTTGCTCTCTCCCTGTCTCTCTCTCTCTCTCTGGGTCAAATAAATAGTGTCGTGGGGAAAAAATAAAGGGATAAAGGAAGAGTTTGACCTGAAAACAAACAACTTGATTTAATCTAGACAACAACAACAAATTCAGTTTGAACTAGGTTACCTTTCCAGAATGTTAGTATCCTTACCCTAGGGTTTTGTTTTTAGTATACCCTATTTAATTACCTTGGGGATAAACTTAGTATCATAGCTTCATTTAACTGTCAGTGTAGTTTTTGCCTTCGAAGTAATTTTTTTGTACAAAGCGTCTCAAACCCCTTGAACATCTCGTGCTTCATCTGAAGAGGTGTGCTTTATATTTAGGGCCACAGTCAGGAGAGAGGAAATAGCCCTGGGTGACCCAACAGTTAAGGCAACTTCAAGGAGGTCAGATAGGTAATTTAAGTTTCACTAGTAGTTTTCCCCTGGTAATTTCTTCTAGGTAGGCTTTATTGATCTATTATCAGTCAAAAGTAATGGGCATTAAAAACTATTCTTGATTCTTGTCCATTACAACAGATATTATACATTGAGCCTATTCCCTAGCTAATGGTTCTTATTTATAAATAAGATTTGCTTAATAAGAAATATAAATCTAAATTTTTTAGGTTCAAAATCGAAGGAAGTGCAAAAAGGAGGTCATTTTTACAGTTCAAAGCCTGAAATACTCAGAGCAATGCAACGTGCAGATGAAGCCTTGAATAAAGACAAGATTGAGAGGCTTGAACTAGCAGTGTGTGATGAACCCTCCGAACCAGAGGAAGAAGAAGAGACGGAGGTGGGCTACTGTTACACAAGTCAGTTGCTAATTCTTTTGGGAAAGTGATGGAAAAGGGGGGGTATTAAAGTGATATTCTCTTGTTTTATTTATATGATTTGCATATATACACACACACACACTTTAATCCTCATACATACCTTCTTTTGTCTTTTTTCTTTGTGAGAGTGTGTGAGCATGAGGAGGGGCATGGGGAGTGGGGGAGAGAATCTTAAGCAGGCTCCATGCACAGCGGGGAGCCCGATGAGGGGTTTGATTTCACAAGCGAGATCACCTGAGCCAAAATCAGGAGTCTGGATGCTTAACCGACTGTGCACCCATGTACCCCAAATACTTGTACCCATAATTCTTTATTTCTGTAGAACTGTAGGTTACTTTAGATTAGAATCTCAGCAGCCATTTTGCCTGAGTTCTCAAGCTTCAAGCCTGGTGGAAGATAAGACGTAGTACCATTTTGGTAACAGGTTAACAAGACAGTAAGAACATGGTGATAAAATTGGTTATGATGTCTGGCAGTAAGCCTCTATTTGAGGGTGTGGTTAAGTCCTGGAAATGGATTTCCTAATGCTCTCAATACTTTTTTTTTTTTTTTGTATTTCGGATAGGTAAGAGAGGTTAAATATCCATGAAATACAACCTGGGTTTCAAACTTTAATAGTCACTATTTGAATTGATCATTCTTCTCTAATTTAACAAATTAATGAACTGTGCGCTTAAGAGATTCATTTATGACTGAGCCTGATTTTATATTATTATAGATAGGGAATAACAAACTAACGAGTATTTTAAGAGAAACGAAAGAAAGTATTTTTAATCTTACTTTTGAGGCCAGGGGTCTTACCATTAATGAAAGGTTTAGAACTGGATGGTAATACAGAGATCACTGAACCTCATATAACTTCACATGTGTGGGAGATCCATGATAACTGAATTATGCCTTGCCCAAGAAGCTACAGCTGGTTTGTGGAAGAGCAAGGACTAGAAACCCATACAGATTGCACTGCTTTCTTAAACTAAAATTTATAAAATGGCAAAGTTCATAATACATCCCTCTGGAAGAGGAGAGATGACCCTGGAAGAAAGGTAATTGGGATTTAAAGTTACTTCCACAGCTGATTGTTAATGAGGGTATCAACTGTAGGTATTTGGGATATATGGTCATGCTAATGGCTTCATCACTACTGTACAGGATAAAACTCAGGAGAGAATCACTTAACCCTATAGTATGATGCTACTGAAATTGATAGTTGTGTGTGTGTGTGTGTGTTTAATTCTTGGAGGAGGAAAGTTTCTCATTTCTGGAGCTGGGTTCTTCTCTTGATCAGGATACTGCAGCATATTGAGAGATACTCCACAGCAGTACTGTAATTTTCCAGATTGTTTTTTTATTTAAATAACTCTTTCTTTGCCTGTCAGGTTGGTGCAACTTACTCATCAGGTAAGAGTGAAGATGATGATCATGAAATTGAAAGTGAAGAGGAAGTACGGCCCAAGGTCCAAGGATCTAGGCGAAGCAGCCGCCAAATAAAGAAAAGAAGGGTCATATCAGACTCGGAGAGTGACATTGGTGGTTCTGACGTGGAATTCAAGCCAGATGGGAAGGAGGAAGGAAGTAGTGATGAAATAAGCAGTGGAGTTGGGGACAGTGACAGTGAAGGCCTGGACAGTCCTGTCAAAGTTGCTTCAAAGCGGAAGAAAATGGTGACTGGAAATGGCTCTCTCAAAAGGAAAAGTTCAAGGAAGGAAATGCCCTTGGCCACCAAACGATCAACTGGCATTTCATCAGAAACCAAGAGTGCTTTGAATGCTTTCTCTGCCCCTCAAAATTCTGAATCTCAAGCCCACGTTAGTGGAGGATGTGATGATAATAGTCGCCCCACTATCTGGTATCATGAAACCCTAGAGTGGCTTAAGGAGGACAAGAGAAGAGATCTACAGAGGAGGCGACCTGATCACCCTGATTTTGATGCATCCACACTCTATGTTCCTGAGGATTTCCTTAATTCCTGTACTCCTGGGATGAGGAAGTGGTGGCAGATCAAGTCTCAGAACTTTGATCTTGTTATATTTTATAAGGTGGGCAAGTTTTATGAACTATACCACATGGATGCTCTTATTGGAGTCAACGAACTAGGACTAGTGTTCATGAAAGGCAACTGGGCTCATTCTGGTTTCCCAGAAATTGCCTTTGGCCGATATTCTGATTCTCTGGTTCAAAAGGGCTATAAAGTAGCACGAGTGGAACAGACAGAGACCCCAGAGATGATGGAGGCACGATGCCGGAAGATGGCACATATATCTAAGTATGATAGAGTGGTGAGGAGGGAGATCTGTAGAGTCATTACTAAGGGTACACAGACCTACAGTGTATTGGAAGGTGATCCCTCTGAGAACTATAGTAAGTATCTTCTTAGCCTCAAAGAAAAAGAGGAGGATTCTTCTGGCCACACTCGGGTGTATGGAGTATGCTTTGTTGATACCTCACTGGGAAAGTTTTTCATAGGTCAGTTTTCGGATGATCGCCATTGTTCCAGATTTAGGACTCTAGTGGCACACTATCCTCCAGTACAAGTCTTGTTTGAGAAGGGAAATCTCTCAACAGAAACTAAGATGATTCTAAAGGGTTCATTATCCTCCTCACTTCAGGAAGGTCTGATACCAGGCTCCCAATTCTGGGACGCAGCCAAAACATTGAGAATGCTCCTTGAAGAAGGATATTTTAAGGAAAAGTTAAATGAGGACAGTGGGGTACTGTTACCTCAGGTGCTTAAAGGTATGACCTCAGAGTCTGATTCTCTTGGGTTGACACCAGGAGAAAAGAGTGAATTGGCCCTCTCTGCTCTAGGTGGTTGTGTCTTCTACCTCAAAAAATGCCTTATTGATCAAGAGCTCTTATCAATGGCAAATTTTGAAGAATACATTCCCTTGGATTCTGACATGGTCAGTGCTATAAGACCTGGTGCTGTTTTTGCTAAAGGCAACCAGCGAATGGTGCTAGATGCTGTGACATTAAGCAACTTGGAGATTTTCATGAATGGAACAAATGGTTCTACTGAAGGGACCCTACTAGAAAAGATTGATAGTTGCCATACTCCCTTTGGTAAGCGGCTTCTCAAGCAGTGGCTTTGTGCTCCACTCTGTAGCCCTTACGCTATCAACGATCGTCTAGATGCTATAGAAGACCTCATGGCTGTGCCTGACAAAATCTCTGATGTGGTAGACCTTCTGAAGAAGCTTCCAGACCTTGAAAGGCTGCTGAGTAAAATTCATAATGTTGGGTCTCCCCTGAAGAGCCAGAACCACCCAGATAGCAGGGCTATCATGTATGAAGAAACCACATACAGCAAAAAAAAGATTATTGATTTTCTTTCTGCTCTAGAAGGATTCAAAGTAATATGTAAAATTATAGAGATTATGGAAGAAATTGCTGACAACTTTAAGTCTAAAATCCTTAAGCAGATCATTACTCTACAGACAAAAACTCCTCAGGGCCGTTTCCCAGATTTGACTATAGAACTGAACCGATGGGATACAGCCTTTGACCATGAGAAGGCTAGAAAGACGGGACTAATTACTCCCAAAGCAGGATTTGACTCTGATTATGACCAAGCTCTTGCTGACATAAGAGAAAATGAACAGAGCCTCCTGGAATATTTGGAGAAACAGCGCAGTCGAATTGGCTGTAGGACCATTGTCTACTGGGGGATTGGTAGGAACCGTTACCAGTTGGAAATTCCAGAGAATTTCATCACTCGTAATTTGCCAGAAGAGTACGAGTTGAAATCTACCAAGAAGGGCTGTAAGCGATACTGGACCAAAACTATTGAGAAGAAGTTGGCTAATCTGATAAATGCTGAAGAACGGAGAGACATATCATTGAAGGACTGCATGCGACGACTGTTCTATAACTTTGATAAAAATTATAAGGACTGGCAGTCTGCTGTTGAGTGCATCGCAGTATTGGGTAAGACTTTGAACAAGCTTATTCCTAAGGGTTTGGTTAGTCATGTCTTATGTCCCAGTTATGCATTAAGATTTAAGTCCATTGGACATTTGCCATTGAGGTATATTTCTGAATACGGTTATGTATTTTGATGTGTATATACTTGTGCCCTCACTAGACAAAATGGCTTAGTTTGCCTGGAGCAATTCAAGTTCATTTTTTGGTCTTGTTCAGTCTTGAATAATTGAAAGATTGGTAGATTTTTAGTTTTTTGTTTTTTAAAAAGCAGGGAATTTTGTTTTGTTTTTAATTCAGGGCTTGAACTAGGGCCCTGAGATTAGGGACCTAAGCGGAGGCGAGTCCTATGTTCTAGATGCTCCATTGACTGAGCCACCCTGGCACCCCAGATTTTAGTACCTTTAGTATCATGATCCTGATTTTTTGGTTTTTTAAAGATTTTATTTATTTGACAGCACAGGGAGAGGGAGAAGCAGGCTCCCTGCCAAGCAGGGAACTGGATGTGGGGCTCCAGATCATGACCTGAGCCAAAGGCAGAAGCTTAACTACTGAGCCACCCAGGCGCCCCTGGGTTTTTTTTTAAGCTTCTCATTTTTGTTAGAATAAGTTAAAACTGTATCTTGGCCCATCACCACTTCTTGCATTTTCAGTCGATCTCTTTACATGCATATTTTTTTTTTTTTTTTTTTTTAAAGATTTTATTTATTTATTTGACAGATCACAGGTAGGCAGAGAGGCAGGCAGAGAGAGAGAGAGGAAGAAGCAGGCTCCTCGAGGAGCAGAGAGCCCGATGTGAGGCTTGATCCCAGGACCCTGAGATCATGACCTGAGCTGAAGGCAGAGGCTTAACTCACTGTGCCACCCAGGCGCCCCTACATGCATAGATTTCAAGATTTTATTCTTTTTGCTCTTAGCCCAGATCATCACATTTTCTTTCTTAAAGCTGATTTCTAAGAGCCCTGATTTATATATTTATAATTTAGCAACCTTTTCAATTTCATAAATACTCTTTTTTCCCCTTAAATTTCCAACATACTTGGAGCCTTTGGTGTTTCACAGTTTAGGTCCCCCCCCTCATCTACGGCGGTGTTTTAAGAATACAGTAACCAGGGGCACCTGGGTGGCTCAGTGGGTGAAGCCTCTGCCTTCGGCTCAGGTCATGGTCTCAGGGTCCTGGGATCGAGCCCCCACATCGGGCTCTCTGCTCAGCAGGAAGCCTTGCTTCCTTTCCTCTCTGCCTGCTGCTCTGCCTACCTGTGATCGCTCTCTTAAATAAATAAATAAAATCTTTAAAAAAAAAAAACAACAGTAACTACCCAAATTTGTAAAAGAACTTTTTTGATCTCAATACAACTGTCCAGAAGTATCCTTTGGTTTGTACCACATTGATTCCTTAAACCAATACAACTTTGAGCAGTTTGGTGGGTAATTTAAAGTGTCCCTCAGGACAGGTGTTCAAAAAGATGCTTTTGTATCAGTGTGCCTGTTGTGTTAATATTTCACTTCTAAGAAGTGTTAGTTCCAGGATTAGGTCAAGTAAAAGCGGTTCAGTCTAGCATTTCCCCAGTATCTCTTAGCTTACCCTTGGCATTCCTCTGGTCCAGATGTTAGGGGGTCTGTCTTGAGGGGAGAGATTTTGGGATGAAAATGAGTTTTCATTTCACTACAAGTGCTCCCCTGAAGACACATAGAAACATTTAGGCTGGTGGCTCATTTTCTGTTAATGAACGCATTAAAGCATTTTGTGTGTTCTAGAGTGCCTGTTGTTAGAAAAAAAAAATGTATAAAAAGCAACTAGAACATACCATCCTCCACTGGAAAAGTGTTTTTGAATGACTTTTTATATTAATTAGTTGGATCTTTGTGCTTCTTAAGCAGCTTCTAAAATGATGAAGCCTCACTTTTACACTCTGTTTAACAGATGTCTTACTGTGCCTGGCTAACTACAGTCGAGGGGGTGATGGCCCTATGTGTCGTCCAGTAATTCTGTTGCCAGAAGAAGGTACTCCTCCCTTCTTAGACCTTAGAGGATCACGTCATCCCTGCATCACGAAGACTTTTTTTGGAGATGACTTTATACCTAATGACATTCTAATAGGCTGTGAGGAAGAGGAGGAAAATGGCAAAGCTTATTGTGTGCTTGTTACTGGACCTAATATGGGGGGCAAGTCTACGCTCATGAGACAGGTAAACTGAACCTTAAGGTACACAAGGTCATTTGTATACTTTGGGAATATATTACATATTTACGCCACCCTTTTCTAAATAGCACATAAATTATATAGAATTCAGTCACCAGCATACTAGGAAGCAAGGGAAAAATGCTTTGTAATGTAAAATTGAGAATTGTATTTACCTTTATCAAGTATCTGCTCATGTTAATGGGGAGCATACATTAAAAATCTGAGAGATTTCAGCTTATGACTTTACGAACTCTGACTTGATTGGATTCCTCTCCTCTGAAGGTATATGTATCCATAATGAATGAAAATGTTAGAGGTGTGTTACTCAGACTCATTTGTGGGAATCCTTATAAAAGAACCATGACAGACTTGTTCAAGTAGGTGAGCAAATAGAATTCATGACCTTTAATAACCTTTGGAAACTGCTTTCAGGAAAGACAATAAATATATCTGTCTTTTTATACCAGGGGTTGGCCAGCCACTAAGCTAAAAATGATTTACATTTTTTAAAGGGTTAGAAAGGAAAAAAATGTGACAGAGACTGCCCTTGACTAAAAATATTTGCCAACCCCCCTGCTCTCCTGTATTTAATCTTAGGTTCGCCAAATTCGCTAACTAGCAAGAGGCAGTATATAGTCCAGTGGTCTTCAATCCCATTTTCATTTTTTTTGTATCACTTAGGAGAGCTTGACAAAGAAAGTACAGATAGGGTTCCACTGTCCCAGATTGATACATTTGGTCTGGAATTGGTTCTAGGCATCAGTAATTTTAAGAGCTTCCAAGTGATTCTACTGTGTAGTCAGCCAATGGTGAGACCACTAATGCAGTGGGTTAAAATCTCACAGGCTTTGCGGTTTTAAGGCCAGTTAGGTTCTAAGCCTCTTGTTTTTCTAGGCTTCACTTTACCTGCTTTGGATTGTGAACGGTTTTTAAGAGTGCCTGACTACTACATAAATGATGTATATCTATGTTTTTCTTTAATACCAATTAGTAAAGACCTTTTCCTCCTTCCTCCAAAGGCTGGCCTATTAGCTGTAATGGCCCAAACCGGTTGTTACATACCTGCTGAAGTATGTAGGCTCACACCAATTGATAGAGTATTTACTAGACTTGGTGCCTCCGACAGAATAATGTCAGGTGAGTTTTCTTTTTTCACCTAAGGCGTTATTACTGGCCTGTTCATTTCTATATTTTGTACAATAAATACATCTGTCTTGAAATGTGTACCAGCCATTAAACTTGATGTTTGATTTTTCCTGTTACACAGAGTGGAGTACTCTGAGGCACTTGAAAGTATTCTTTCTTCAAGCAAGAATTGCATGATCTCTTAATGAGATGTAATCTTTAGTACTGGGTAGCTCATGATATGAACCAAAAGATGAATAGACTAATTCAGTATTCTAGTTCTATTTAGTAGTATGTTGTGTGTGTGTGGTTTTTTTTTTAGGTGAAAGTACGTTCTTTGTTGAATTGAGTGAAACTGCCAGCATACTTACACATGCAACGGCACATTCTTTGGTCCTTGTGGATGAATTGGGTAAGACATTCCAATTTCCATTTGAAGGCTATTTATAAAATTAAAAAAATTTTTTTGTAAACTCTAATTTTTCTTGAAGATGATTGGCCCTTTCTTTTTAAAAAGTCTGAAAGCATTTACCTCTAATGCCATAGACCCACCTCTAGTGCCATTCAGACCTATACTGGAAGATAATAGATAATGTTAAAAATGGTCTTTGATTACAAGGCTCTAAATTTTGTCCTATTAAAATAGTTAACATTTAATGAGAAACTAATAGGACATTTCTGAAGATCAGTGGTACCCAAAGAGTACTCTTTAAAAAAAGAAATGCAGGGGTGTCTGGCTGGTTCAGTTGGTAGAATGTGGGACTCTTCACCTCAGGGTTAAGTTAAAGCCCCATGTTGGGGCTTTAATGAAATTTTTAAAAATATAATGTACCCTACTCCCAGGGCTGGTAAGTGGATGTTTAGCTAAATGGGGTCTATTATTTGGATGCACTAATTTATGTCACTATTTTACCCCCCCCCCCCGCCTTTTTCATTCCTTTGTGGTATAAGGCAGATATAATTTATGCATATTTTACCTTCATAGGGAGAGGTACTGCAACATTTGATGGAACAGCAATAGCAAATGCAGTTGTTAAAGAACTTGCTGAGAACATAAAGTGTCGTACATTGTTTTCTACCCACTACCATTCATTAGTAGAAGATTATTCTCAAAATGTTGCAGTGCGCCTGGGCCACATGGTATGTATAAACTGCTTTCAGAAGTTTAGATTTTGGAGAGAATCAAGACAGGTATGTCCACTGCTAGCACATGAACACAGCATAATAAAATATTTTCCTTTTTAGGCATGCATGGTAGAAAATGAATGTGAGGATCCCAGCCAGGAGACTATTACCTTTCTCTATAAATTCATTAAGGGAGCTTGTCCTAAAAGCTATGGCTTTAATGCAGCAAGGCTTGCTAATCTTCCAGAGGAGATTATTCAAAAGGGACATAGAAAAGCAAGAGAATTTGAGAAGATGACTCAATCACTGCGATTATTTCGGTAATTATACTTGCATATAATTTTGCTATGGAGCTGACCTTCACCATCCCCCTTTGCGGTTTATTCATGCACTGTGGAAAACATGAACTGATACCTTTTTTTTTTTAATTTTAAGGGAAGTCTGCCTGGCTAGTGAAAGGTCGACTCTAGATGCTGAAGCTGTCCCTAAATTACTGACTTTGATTAAGGAATTATAGACTACATTGGAAGCTCTGAGTTGGCTTTTGACAAAGGTGGTAAATTCAGACAACATTATGATCTAATAAACTTTATTTTTTAAAAATGACCATTTTTCCATTTTCTTTCTAGGAAATTAAACCCTTTTAATTCTTATCTACCTTCTACATAATGGTTATTGAATACTCCACAATATATTAAGTCTAGATGTTATGGTACATGCATACACTTTCAGGCTGTTTATACCCACTGTCACCAATACACATAAATGGGGGGGGGGCTATGAAACTGTATAGGGCTGTATATATACTTGTCTCAGCTTAATGCAGGAAATTGCTTTTAATTTCCAGCGGTTTGTCTAAACTGTTCAAAAAAAAACTATGAACAGAGTTCAAATACAGGACTGTTTTGAAGAGACTTTCTAAAGTGTACTTTAAAACATAGTAGTTTTTACCTTTCACAAAACTGAGTTACAAGAATACTTTTTGTTTTACAGTGCATCCCTTCCTAGGAAGTCTCATTAAAACACTCACTTTTTCTAGGGGTGATTTTGAATGCTGCACAGGGAAGGGAAGGAAATAATAGTCTTAACTTTTCTTAAAGGATACCAGAAACATTGCTGGATATAATTTAAGATTAGTGTTTTCTCTTTCATAGAAAGAACGTACATACTGGGACATGAGTACAGTTACAGCAAGTCTAGGTGTGCTAACAAAACAGGGCACATTCAAGTACAAGAAGATTTGCTTGAAATTAAAAACAAACTACATGAGATTAAAGCATTAAAATCATATTTCTCAATCTGAATACATGTTAAAAAAATCAAAAGAAACGCAGAAGTGCTAGCTCACATTTTTACCATATTACAAAAGCAATTGGTACCCATGTCCATAAAGGCAGCAACAAAGCTGCTTGTCTATTGAAGAGTACTACTGCAAATTGGACTGCATTCAATGCTAGTTGTAAAAACACCAGCTTTTTTTCAGAAGTTGGTATCTGTACAAAATTGCAGCTTATTTCTTCACTTCTGTCCCTTCAAAAGTCTTTACACAGTAATGCTAAAACACCCAGCTTTGAGATCCTGAGTCAATATATTGCCACTTTCTTTTTGGTAGCTTGAGCTTCATAGTGTCAACTGACCTCGTGTATCCATTTTTAATACAGTCTCTTCCTGTAGCATGGGCAAATATTTTAAATCTTCTTCCGAAAAAAATGTTTTAAGTTATGATGTTAGAATGGCAGGACTTTTTCTTTAGGGAAGGAGTTCAGTTGTGCTGCAATGTATTAGATTCTATAGGTGGAGCAGAGTCATATAGTGTATCTGTATCATGTGTAGGCTCACCAGCTAATGTACAAGGATTAGACAGTGTTCCAGCACCACAGTCACAGAAAAACCTAAAGCAAAATGAAAACCCAAAAATTAGGAAAGTGAGGGGGGGGATTGGAAATAAGTGGGTAACAGAGCAAGCAAGTGTGCTACATACCTATCATGTCTAATAAATTCTACATCATGTCCCTGATGGCACTTCTTAATGCAGTTCACACATATGGCATTTCGATCTGTGGTGTTACAAGTGTGACATCTAAAAAGCAAAAGCTTACATTATTTTCTTGAAATGTTACTTCCTCAAAATACTGCGTTTTACCCGACGACCTATGGCTTACAAGAAGAACAAAACCAAAATTTTTGTAGCTCTAGGCCAGGTTAATTTCTGCAAAAGGACTTTAACAAGTCAATCTCCTGGTCTGTGTCTTCTGAGAAAAACACCTGATTTGCAAACTGTAGAAAGGCAGCTGAAACTTTCATTTAAAAAATACTTAATCTGGGGGCAGGGCATCAAGAACCACTCAGTGACTGGGGTACATGGGACAATTAATTAGACCTTTACTTTGAAACTCCCAAACAAAAGCATTGTGTTCCACCTTTCCAGTGATAGCAACAGTTGCTGTTGCTCTTCCATATTTGTGGTCTCAAGCAGATTGATCACAGAGAACTTACTATGGACAAATAAAAAATTCTCAATTATAGTCTCTTTCCTTGGTAATTTTTCCAATACCCAATTTTCTCTAGCTTACATTTAAGAGAAAAATGTAAAAATATTATGTCTTGCCAGTTTAGAAAATCACTATCTCCCCTTTTTCAAGACTCACAAGTAATTTAGAAATATACCTGTAGAAATCATGCATGGGATAGCTGGTATAACTTGATATTTTATATAAACATTGGCCTCTACTAACAGCCTTTTCTATGGCGTCTTGATTGTTCATTATTTTGTTATCTGTAATAAAAAAAAATAAGTAAAATTCTAGAGGACAAAGACTTAAGATAAAAATAGAGATAACAAATAGTCACTTTTTAAAGACCAGAGGAGGCTAACCAATTAAGTAAAAAACGTCAGCTTAAAATAGAAAAATGGATTTTCCTGGTGTAAGATACTCCCAACTGTTTAGAACAAGTCAAAGCTTTCAAAATAGTTCGGAGTTGTAGTTAACTTGGCAGAGGGACAGCAATGGCTTCTGATACCATTATCTTTTAATGGCATATTTTGTATATTTATAGGCAGAGCAGACTCCAACATACCTTTCATTGTCACATTAACACCAGATGCTAAAAATAAGCCTCCAAACCGGTTGTTAAAAATCTGATTGCCTTCTAGTGTTGCAGTTGCATGATTTGTAATTTCAATACCTGAAGTAAAATTTACAAACAGTAGATGCATCATCACATTATAGTTTCTTAACATCTAAAGAATAAGATGCAAATGTTTGAGTCACTGAGAATAACATTTATTTTCCACTGTTAACAGTCCCCTATCCTTGCTAAAGAAAGGCATACTACTTACTACAGATGGTTCATAACTTAATACTTATTTTCATGGCAAGCAGATGATGATAATGCCTGCCCAGAAATATGTTTAGGTAGCCACTAGTTGTACGTATGAAGAAAAAAAAAAGTGTCATCTTCCCTGGCAAAAAGTTGAAATATGTGCACAATACTTGGAAAGTTTGAGAGGCCAGAGGGCTTGAATTTATTTGTATTCCAAATGGCAGTACAAGCTTGCATTCTATCCCAATTAAGGTTTCATAATTATTACTGAACCCAAGAGAGATTTCTTAAAAGTCTGGCTTAGAACATTACAATCCAGAACTTGGATTACGTGCTCTTATAAGCCATTGTTAACTGCAAGGCATTCAGCCACTTTTGCAACACACTTAGCACACCCCTTCAGTTAATAAGCAAAAGAGAATTAATATTCTAAAGATTGAACATTTTAATGTATAGAAAACAAGCTACAGGTAACAAAAGAAAATACAAACCTGCAGCAAAGCCATCAAATATTCTGTTTTTCCTTAAGACTGGATGACTATTAGTGCTGATGAGAACACCTGCTTGAGCATTCCTGAAAATATCATTTTCTTCAAGGAGACCTATAATAAAATATTTCCTCAGATTAAGGCTTATGCACATAACAAATTTTAATAGTTTTGGCGGCATTCAGGTTTTTAGTTTCTTACTGACTGTGTTGTATAAAAAAAGGACTAATTTCTCAGCTGAAAAGTTTATTAGTAATTCAGAGGGGTTTAAGGTAGGAATAACCAAGAACTGCTTAAAATGGCAGGTAACCATTCTACCAGATAAATGGAAATTCCATGGTACCGGGAACCATGTCTAGTTCACTCAACAAATTCCTGGTGGCTGCCTGGCACCTATTTCTCACACTGAATTAAAATGAGGTCCTTTGAAGTATTTTTAGAATCATTATAGCCTCAATGCTTTCATGCAAACCCTATTTCTGGTCATTCTTATAATCATCAAGTGATGATTATAAGGATAATTTCCTGTAGTCTCTCTTCTGTTCTTCCCAGTTTCCTACAACTGCCATGTTCCTTCTCTGCTTAAAAACTATTTTCAGAATAAAGTTTAAAATTAAGTTGCCATTTAAAACCTTTAAAGATATTCCCCTAACCTATTCCATTGTCTTACTACATTATCTATGCTCTGAATATGATACACATTTTTATCTCTAATGCCTTTGGTTTGTATTATTTCTTCATCCTGGAATGTCCTGCCTTCTTTCTTCCTAATGTCACTTCCTCTGGAAGATTTGTTTCCCTCCATCGAATTTATTATTCTCTCTTCTGAGAGTATAACATGATTTAAAAATGAGCTGCGGAATCAGACTTATCAGATCTTCAAATACGGATTCTACCACCTCACTGAGTTCCTTATCTAATCTGGCCATAATGGCACCTACATACAGGGTTTTAATGAGGATTAATGAATTAATACATGTAAACATACACTGCATTAAAGAACTCGCTAATATTACTCTTATAAACCCTACTTATGTATAGTGAATTATTAGTTGTATATGAGCATCTCTGCTCTGAAAATATGAAACTACTTCTGTAGACATTCAACCCACCTGTGAGTTCAGTTTTGACCTCTAAACTGCTATTCCCCTGGAAAAGACTACTCCAACTTCCTCTAATCTTTGCTTTTGCTAAGATCCAGTCTGAATTCTGTATACAAAGTTAGAATCTGGGCACTGCCCCTTCTCTAGCCTCAACTTTCAGTACCTCTTTGCGCCTTACTAATCAGAACCATGTGGTTTCCTTTAGATTTTTGGTTACAATGTGCCATTAGACTCTAAGCTTTCTGGGATGTAGTACTGTTTTATTCACCATTGTATCTTTAGCATCTGTATCAGTTGTTGGTACAAAACAAATGGAAGTGTGAACTGTGCTTTCTACACTGGGAATGGCCTCCCCACCCCACATTTACCAGTGAATGCTCATTTTACAAGACAGCTTAAGAGTTATTTTAATCCATGAATCTTTTTTCAACACCTTACAAATAAAACCATCCACTGTATTGTGTTTCCTCATTATATCTTGTAAAGACTCCTCTATCAGGTATATCATCTTAATGAATTATTAGATTATGAGCTCTTTCAGAGTCTGTCATTAATGGAATCATCACTGCTTGGCTGTAGTAGTAACTGGCTATTCCTTCCATATAAGATGCACAGTGCTGGGTTACTGACATTTCAGGAACGGTGATAAATTTGCATTTAACATTCTCCCCTAGTCTCTCTGAACAACATGCATTTGCAGATGTGGAATTTTTGCCTCAATGTAAAATGAGTTGACCTTCATGTATACAAAACCAGACACGCCTTGACTTCATTAATTCCACTCTCCAACAAACAGTTGCAAACAGGTACAAAGCAATACTTATTTACTACAGACATTTTCATATAGTTACAGGCCAATTAATTTCTAACCTAGTTCTGTAACTGGACCTTGATGTTTATTATAGTCATATCACTATTCTAAATAAAAGAAAGTCCAGAGAGAAAATGTAAACAAATTCGACCTTAAAAATGCCCAACAACTAGCACACTCAAGATGGCTACAAAAAGAAAAGAAAAATTGTACAAACACCTGTCTTCTTTACCTCCAGACACTAATCTAATCTACCTCAAGACCTGATAAGGAAAAAGACTAAGATTCACTCACTTAAAGCTTATATTAATTGGCAATGTCCCTAATCATTAAAGATATGGAGGAAGAATAATGAAAAATTGTTTTTTTTACTAATGCAAAATTAACAACAATACCTCGACCCCCATTAAATATACAGATGCCACCATCTCTTCCATCATGGATTTTATTTCTTCTTAGTGTAGGATTACTATCTGTCTTAATCCAGACTCCAGCCATTGCATTGTCAAATATTTCATTGTCTTCTATACAGCCTAGACCTATAAGTACAGAATTTTAGGTTATGTTATTTGGAAAGTATGGCTCTAAAGACAATTAGCAATAAGGAAAAAATGAAAGATTAAACATACCAGAATTATAAACAAGAATTCCACCATTTTGTCCTCCCCAGATTTTGTTGCGTCTAATTTTGGGGTTGCTTCCAGTCCTATGGATACAATAGAAAATAATGCCATCTTAACTGCTTCTACTCCCATATCCCATGTTATGTTAGGTAACCGTGAAAAAATTTATATTAATCACAGTAAGAATAAGTATACAATGGAGTGTCTTTCCAGATGCTCTGAGAAATTTGTCGGTAAAGACACTGGTGTAATTTTGCTTAATTCTATTTCCAACAGAATATACTTAGCTATAGATTATATTATTACTATAGAGCCTCCTAAACTATAAACTACACTGGGGAGGTTAGATTAAGTGACTACTATTATTGTATACTCACCTCATATATAAAATGAAGGGCTGAATTATAAGTACTACTACAGTTTCTAAAACTTAAAATACAGGAAAGAGGGGTGTAAAAAACTAATACTCTTACAGAAATAGTGTAAAAAGAGAAGCTCACATTTACTGAGTGCCTACAACATGCCAGGTATAGCTCACAAGTATTTTTATATAGCTGCCTACTTTCCAAGTATGATAGAGTACACTGGCAACTATGACTGTTACAGTGGATGACAGAAGAGTGGAAACGTGCTCCTATGGCAGGCATATGTGCCACTGGCTGGTTCAAGAAAAGCTATATTCTGACAATTTAAGCCAAGCATGTGGTAAGAGCATGAATATATATACAAAAGGAGGAATAAAAGTTGAGCATTAAATAAACAAGGGAAGTTCTTTTACATACCCCACATATTCCCACCGAATTCCCTCCCAAAAGAAAGCCAAATGTGAAAAATGTTTACCTTATCTGAACCCCTGAATACATATGATTATAGATATCATTGTCCTCTAGCACTCCATGTCCATTGTCATAAAAATATACACCAACCTAAAATTTAAAAAAAAATTGTTTTCAAATGACAAAAAAAGTTTATAAAACAATCTATTTCCCATGTAAAAATCCAAAATAATTTTACCTGCTTTCCACTATGTATCCTGTTTCTTCTCAGTACTGGAGTGCTGCCTGTTGTCACCCAGACCCCAGCCAGAGTATTACTATAAACTTCATTCTCTTCTATTACGCCTTGTCCTTTCTCATGCTAAATAAAAATTACATTGATACAATATATATCTTTTAGAAACCAGTAGTTTATAGTATGTTCCCCCCTTTAAAAACAGTTATGATAAAAAAATTTCAATTTTTATTTTTTCACCTGAATGAGGTAGTAACATTGCTTTTGTGTAGCCTCTACCTGAGTTTAAGCTCTGTAAGTTTTTATACTGTTCTTTATGTGATTTTGTACTTTTAAGCTCTTATTTCATTCTAAGATATATAACAAACTGAAGGTCTCTCATTTAGTAAGCTAACAGCTATTTCAAATTACTGGTGAAATCATTCAAAATAAGATCTCAGGTTACTAAAATACTTATTTTTATTTAGAGCAGAAGACTTAAGACTGAGATTTAGAACTGAAAATAAAAATCAGAATCATACCTGGCATTACACAAGGACCCTTCTGAAATTTCCTACATTTTCTCACTTGAATCTGTTATAACAGTTCCAGATACACCATGGTAACAGAAGGTGTAGGACCAATATGTGGTTTGAAAATCTTGTAAGATGCTCAATTATGTTTTAGGATAAATTCAAATGAAAAACTGACTTTTCAAAAATATTCAGAAATATTCAAGTCTAGTATTATTAGTACTTTCACTGATACTATAAAATTTACTTACTACTTTTAGAAAATTTCAGACTCCCAGCATAGTCACACCAACAAAACTCCAGGGTAAAATTAGAACTCAGCCAATCGATGGTTGAGAGGTCAGCCCATAATATCAATTATAATTAAAGACTTTAATAAAAAAAGGTATATTCTCTATGCCTAAACTCAGTCATTTGACTGAATTTTACAGATCACTACACATACTATGTAAGTCATTCATATACTGGCAGGGAGAACAAGAGTGTTATTTATTGTATAAATATTAAAGACAGTCATAAACTCATACTCTGTAAGCTAAATATGGCCTACTCAAGGCTAGATATAATTCTGTCCTCATCCATGCCATGAGGCATGACATTCTAGAACTATATTAATTGACTTACCACATAAATCCCACCATGTTGACCATCATGAATTTTGTTATGTCGAACAATTGGACAACTGTTTGTCCTAATCTGAATTCCTGCTAATGCATTGCCTATTTAAAAATAAAAGTTACAATGTCAACATATGGAGCTTCATGGAACACAGTAAAAATTTTACATCACTACATGGTAGTCAAAATTTTTAGAATTTTAGGAAAAGCACAATTTTGTGAAATATGTCACATTCACAAAGATATTTATGGTTTGAGAGCATTAAAAAACAAAACTAAGGGAACTAGGAGTATAAAAAGAAAAACTGTAGGCAGTATAGGCATAAGAGTTTGGAGTAGAGACTCTGAAGCCAGGCTGCCAAGTAAGGAATCCCAGGAATTCTACCTTCCTGTGTGACTTTAAGTTATTTAACCTCATTGTATCTTTGTTTCCCAATCAGTAAGTGGAGATATTTAACAGTGTCTACTTCATAAGGTTTATGTAAATATTATCCAGGTAAGTAGCAGCAAAAGAGAAAGCCCATGAACATATCTGTGTCTAGCACACACACATCTAATGGTCTACTGAATTTGTATCTCAAAAAGTTTTAATGAGGAATAAGTATTTTCCCTTTATAGTTTTTTTTTTTTTTTTTAAAGATTTTACTTATTTACTTGAGAGTCAGAGAGTGAGTGAGAAGCAGACTCCCCACTGAGCAGAGCTCACTGTGAGGTTTGATCCCGGGTCTCAAGGATCATGACGGGAGCCAAAGGCAGACATTTAATCAACTGAGCCACCAGGCACCCCCACCCCTACGTTTACAATTAGTACCAAAGTGAAAAAAGAGTGAATTTAAGGAAAGTGCATACTCCCGCAGACTAAGGTCTTATTTGTATTTTCATCACTGGTATCTAGTATAGTTCCTGGTAAACACTGGGTACCCATTAAATGTTAAGTGAATAGTGACTAATAAGTAAATAAACATCACAAGTAATCTTTACTGAGAATTTAAAGAAATTGGATCACCACTTCTTGGATGGTTTCAAAGTGGTCCATTTTGCTAATGTCAGGAAGACAGACCAAGTTCCAAAACTTTATAGAACAAAACATTCTTACCATAAATGTCATTTCCTTCAATAAGGCCTCGTCCATCACCAAAGATGTAAACTCCCCCTTGATTTCCATTAAATATAGAATTCCCCCTATAATTATGATAAATGATAAAAAATAAACCTCTATTCAGTGAAAGCTTATTTAACACAATCAACTACAGGGCCACTCATACTCATGGTACCTTAAAAAATTATTTACCTTCTAGGGGTCATAGTTTCCTAATCTGTAAAACAAGGGACGCAGACTAGATGATTTCTAAGTTCCTTTGTTTTCTTTCTAAAACCGAACGCTTAAAGCTTAAAAGAGCCACCTAGTATTTGAGACAAAGTAACATTCTTAAAAATTCCCCTCAAAATAGCTGATACATTTAGAACTTTTTTCTTTTTTTTAGCTGATCTAGACACATATGCTGAATATTAACAAGATGGAAATCTCATAATCTACTTTCATAAAACCAGTGGAAAATAAAACTTGGCAATCAAAAATAATTCATTGTTACTGATTAAGTTATAATAGTTCTGGTTCTACAGTCTTAGCCAACAGACTGGATCTGTTTGTTTCCTTACTGCAGCCAGAGGGAATGGTAGGAACTATTAAAGAAAAGTGATGGCCTGAAGTTCTGACTTTTTGTTATTTTTGATCAGTCCAAGAATCTTGGAGTTAATTACTTTCCTGAGTTATGCTATCTGCAGACTCTCAGACAAAAAAAAGAGAAGACAAGGTCATTCATGTTCCAAGAAAAGAACACGGCCCTATACACTCATTTATAATGCAGTTTGATAAACTTAAAATCATAATAACATTTGCAACTGTTCATAAAAGAATATTTTGCATGACTTAGATCACTAAAAAACAAACAGAACACCCAAAAATAAATGCAACAGCTTTGCTCATTCAGACGCATAGACATTTACTAGGAAGATCTATTTTGCAGTGGTCAGGTGTCTAGGAAAAATAGTTAAGAGTTAAAGCTTGACTTTTCATATAACATAAAAAGTAAAAAAGTAATTTCCATCCATAATTATATATAATTACCTTATTGTTGGGTCACTATTTGAGGTAATCCATACACCTGCAAAGTTGTTTGCATAGATTTTATTCTCTATGAATTGTCCTCTTCCTTTTTCATGCACATATATTCCTCCAGTCTGCCCATGATGAATTTCACATCGAACGACTGTGGGGTTAGCATAGGCTTTTACTTCAAAGCCTGCTATTCTGTTTCTGTGTATGTTGCAACTTTCAAAGTAACCCTGAAAAATACAGAAATCAAACTGAAGGTAAGACTACTTCCCAAAAAGAAATGACATTTTAAAAAAATGACCTTTTTACTGTATGCCTCAAAATTAAGTATCAGAAATGTTCAAGGTTAAAAATAAAACAGATACACACTAAATTTCAAATGATAAAAGAGATTTAATTTTGGTGAAACAGAGAATCACAATTCTTCTCAGTCTGAGTATATGCAAAGCCAGGGAAGAAAACAAGGGAAAGATTTATCTAATAAATGCAAATAAATACTATCACCCAATAAATATACACATCCTTTGACAAAGATTTATTGAGTCTTAAAAAAAAAAAACTCTTAGAGATTTAAAAATGTCCCAAGAAAACAAATTCTAAAAAGGTGACCTAAGGACATAATCAGAGACTACAGAAAAAGACACAGAAAATAATGTTCACCTTAGCCCAATAACAGGGAATGGACTAACTTGTATTCATGCTTTACATGCTATCGTGTTAAATAAAAGAAACAGTATATTCTTAAAGATAGTATATATTAAGTATGGTCTCAATTTTATTTCAAGAAAATACAATGAACAATAAAACAAAAATATGAAGGTGTGATTATCTGAGAAATATGATAGATTGCTTTTGTATCTTTTATACTTCTATGAATTTCTTAAATTTTCTGTAATGGACAGACTTATTTTGTAATGATAATAAGTTATTGTAATACTGATATCCTAAATTCTCAGATTCAATCAAGACTAAATTTTTTTTTTTTTTTTAAGATTGATTTATTTGACAAATAGAGCAAAAGAGTAAGCAAGAGGGGGCACAACAAGGGTTCAATCCCAGGACTCTGGGATCATGATCAGAGCCAAAGGCAGACACACTCAGCTGACTGAGCCACCCAGGCACCTCCAATCAAGACTAAATATTAAGGGGGGGGGGGAGATATTCCCAAAATGGCACTTGTAAAAGCCACTTCAACTTCTGGTCTATTTCCCTTCAAAAACTGAATATGCTCTCCTTTCTTTAAATTTCTTATGGTACCTCTATGTAATGCTTTGTACTGTTCCTGTTTATTTGTTATGTCCATTCCTCCCTGATCCTAAGCTTCTGTATAGAAAGGTTTATATTAAGTGCTGTTGTATCTATATAAGACTTCACATATAGCAAAAGCAGGAATTCATTACTTTCTGCAAAATCTAGTGAAGGTGAAAAACAGGATATAATTGTGATACTCAAATTTACTACATTATTTAACTCTTTAAGAAAACAGACCTCTGAGTAATGTTCAAAAGTAGTTTCAGGTTCGTTTTCCACAAAGAACAAATTATCTGCAACTTTTTCATATATGGATTACATTAAAAATAGCTACTCTGGGGTGCCTGGGGGGCTCAGTCACCCAGGTGGTTTTGGCTTGGGTCATGATCTCAGGGTCCTGGGAGCTAGCCCCACAAGGGCTCCCTGTTCTGTGGGGAGCCTGCTTCTCCCTGTCCCTCTGCCTGTTGCTCTCCCTCCTTGTGCTCTACCAAACTTTTTTGTTTGTTTTAAAAAATTGTATTTATTTATTAGACAGAAAGAGACAGAGTAGAAAGGGAACAAGTGGGGGAGTGGGAGAGGAAGAAGTAGGCTTCCCGCCGAGCAGGGAGCCTGATATGGGGTTCCATCACAATATTTGTTTGTGGAGTAGTAAGTTTATTTAATTTTGGGGTGCAGTCAATCAGACCCATTTGGTTCCTGTTCAAGGCCGTAATCTCCAACTTAATATTTTAAGGGTAATAAAATTATTTCAGTCTTCTCACACTACTTAATGGCTTCATTTCATAATCTGTTCAGAATGTGGCAAGGAAAGGTATGCTGCTTATTGGGTTTCCAAAATTACTTCAGCAACAGGCACTGTCACGTCTTGACTATACTGCAACTATACTTTCCAAGTACACAGTACTCCAAGTATACTTTGCTATGTATTGACTAAAAATGATTCAAATGTAGGGATGCTCTATTTTCTCTAGATTTTGATTTTGTATAGTTAAGACAGTCAACTAGATCGAATTTACTAAGGCAAACAGCAGCCTCTCTCCTCATTTTCCCTTATCCAAAGTCCCCCACTTTCAATTCTTCTGGCTGACTCTTTTTATTCACTTCTTTTTTTTTAAATTAAAAAAAAATTTTTTTTAATTTGACAGACAGAGATCATAAGTAGGCAGAGAGGCAGGCAGAGAGAGAGGTGGAAGCAGCCTCCCCGCAGAGCAGAGAGCCCGATGCGGGGCTCAATCCCAGGACCCTGAGATTGTGACCTGAGCCGAAGGCAGAGGCTTAACCCACTGAGCCACCCAGGCGCCCCACCTCTATATTTTTAAATTAAGATCTGTATTGCTATATCTTGAGTTTGCAGTTTTAGGTGATGTCTATTCATTTTCTATTACGGAAAGTAAGAATTTAGCTCTTTCTATCTCCTATCACACACATTCACACTGTATTCTTCCAATGTAGTGATAGCACAATTTTGGTTATATTAGTGTGTTATTCATAGCTGAGTCATAAAGTATAAGTATATATTCTTTGCTGTACAACTTTTTATATTAAAGTTGGTAATTATGTTATTCTCCTCCTTTGCTTAGGCCCCTACTGATAATTCTATTCTAAACTCACTACCAGTTGTAAAACAACTCAACATATTTATGTTCACATCAGGTTTACCAATTTATCTTCCTGAACAAAAAGGTTTGTTTTTTTTTTTTTTTTAAAGATTTTACTATTTACTTGAGAGAGAGAGAAAGAGAGCGAATGTGAGAGAGAGCATGAGTGGGGAGGAGAGGGAGAAGCGGGGCTTCCCACTGAGCACAGAGCCTGACGTGGGGCTCAATCCCAAGACTCTGAAATCATGACCTGAGCTGAAGGCAGATGCTTAACTGACTGAGCCACCCAGGTGCCCCATAAATATAAGGTTTTATAATTTGCTCTAATCTGTAATGGTGGGCTTGGTAATAGGCAACTAGCCATTTACCATGTTGTAATTTAAAGGTTAAAAATGTTCCTTAATTCCATCAAAGTTTGGAACCTGTATCTTTTAAGATAACATTCAAGAAAAGAAAGTAGTAAAAACCATTTTTTTTCTTCATGCTCTTTCTTTAAAAAAGTAAACTCTACTCCCAACGTGGGGCTCAAACTCATGACCCTGAGATCAAGAGTCACACGATCCACCGACTGAGCCAGCCAGGTGTCCCACTTTTCATGCTTTTAAAACCAGAAGCCCCTACATTGCCAAACAGTCATTTTACCACATTCAGATAGAACAGTTTTATAATTTTACAAGGAAACCGATCTCTTGTTATGGGTTTAAAGAATTCAGTTAATGCAATTTTAAGCTGTTTTAAAAAATATATTATTTATTTATTTTTGAGAAAGAGAGAGAGTGCAAGAGAGGGAATAAATGCAGGGGGAGAGGGAGAAGGAGAAGCAGGCTTCCTGAGGAGTAGGAAGCAAGAGAGGGAATGCAAGAGAGGGAACAAAAGCAGGGGGAGTGGGAGAAGGAGAAGCAGGCTTCCTGAGGAGTAGGAAGCCCAGTGTGGGGCTCGAACCTGGGATCATGACCTGAGCCAAAGGCAGATGCCTAACAACTGAGCCACCCAGGCATCCCAAGGTAAGTTTTAATAAAATGTATTCATTTTAAGAGATGCTTTTAGTGTAAAATGTCATAGTAATTCAGAAATGTAAGCATGATATAGACAGAATTCTACTCTGCCTTGTAAGATGCAAACCATGAAAATTCCAATATATATTAACAAAACTCCAAAAGCAGGGATTTTTTTTTTTTTTAAGATTTTATTTACTTGAGAGACAGTAGGGCGTTGGGACAGAGGAAAAGGGAGAGGAGCTCCCTACTGAGCAAGGAGCCCAATGCTGGGCTCAATCCCTGGACCGTAAGATTATGACCTGGCCTGAAGGAAGACACTTAGACTGAGCCACCCAGGAGCCACCTAGGTGTCCCAAGCCCTTATTTTAAATATAGAAGAAGCTCTTAGCAATTTGGTATCTTTTGATAGGACAGAAATGGTTTTTCTGGGGTCATCCAATAAAATGTTTTCCCCAAGTAACTGAAGGTTCTCATAAGCCCAGCTAATGATCTTTAAGGTGATCAGATCTAGTGGCATGAACAGAACATGGAAAGGAAACACTCCCACAATATTATTTTCAGAGAAATAACACAGGCACAAGAAGTAAATGTGAGCAAAAATGTACACTAATGTGCAATTTTTATCCTCTAAAACTTATGCTTCCTATTTAAGTGAGGCTATTCAAAGCAAAGGAAAATGAAAGGCGAGAGAGGCAGCGACATTTCAATATAGATAATCTGTCATCTGTCAATCTGTCATGTGTTAAATTCATAAATTTAGAAGGTCTCCAAAATTTTATAGCAATTTGGCACTGCTATGGCATTCTAATTATATTTTACAAAAATAACACTCTGCAATAGATTCAATATTAAACAAAGATTTCTGGGAACTTGTGAACAATGATAGAAAAATTGTTTTTAGGAATGAGACTGGCATTGTCATTATGTGAAAGAAAGAAAAAAGAAAGAATCCCCATCTTTTATTTTTTTCTTTCTTTCTTTTCTTTTCTTTTTTTTTTTTAAAGAATCCTCCTCTTTTAAAGATGCATGCTAAAATATTTACAGAGAAAATGATGATGTCCAGGATTTGCTTCAAAATAATCTAGAGAGTAGAGAAGACAGTAAAGAGTGGTTAAATATAGATGAAATAAAACTGGCCATGAATTGATAGCTGTTGAAGATGGAGACTGCGTACATGGGGATTCATTCACTATACTATTCTCTTTTTTATGTATGTTAGAAAAATTCTGTAAAACAAATTACATTAAAAATTAGGGATTAAAAACCACACTGTGGGGGGAAAAAAAGACAAAACTATGGACACATAGTAAGGGGCACAGATTTGAGGAAATCACATAAAACTTAAAGAACAAAGCAATACATAGCCAAGTTTCCAAAGAACATATGGACAAGAAAACCAGCAAAACAACACAAGGTCAACAATAACAGAAACCTACATTATGGATACTGAAGTAGAAAAGCAAATCATCACAAGAAAAAAAAAAAAAAAAGATAATCTCAGACAAAAACCAAAATGATCTCCTTGTCAGCCACATTTAATGCTAGAAATATAAACAGGACCACAAAATGTAGAGGGGGAAAAAAGTATAATCAAAATTATGTATATTGGGGCTCCTGGGTGGCTTAGTTGGTCAAAGCGACTGCCTTTAGCTCAGGTTACGATCCCAGGATCCAGTCCCACATCTGGGCTCCCTGCTTGGCAGGGAGTCTGCTTCTCCTGCTGACTTTTCTACACTCGTGCTCTCTCTCTCATTCTCCCTCTCCCAAATAAATAAATAAATTCTTAAAAAATATATATGTATATTGAGCCAAGTTAAAAAGTAATAGATAGCCATTCTCAAATGGCAAGAATTCAAGCTACAATACCTATAAATCATTCTTTTAAAAATAAGCAAATAATGAATGGCTAGATGAGAAAATTCAGCCATACAAAGAATTAATCAAAATAAAAAAAATTCACCTGTACCCCTGGGGATAAAAATACATTTTATGTTTATTTAAAAAAATTAAAAAATTCAGCAATGAAGGAATTATTATAAAAGGACTAAAGGTAAACAAATACAGAATAAATATTGACCAATAACTATAGGAATGTAAAAGTTATAAACCTTTATGTAAGACAAGTTAAGAACAAAGGGGTGCCTAGGTGGTCCAGTTGTTAAGAGTCTGCCTTCGGCCCAGAACATGATCCCAGGGTACTGGGATTGAGCCCCAAATCAGGATTCCTGCTCAGCAGGAAGCCTGCTTCTCCCTCTCCCACTCCCACTGCTTGTGTTCCATCTCTTGCTGTGTGTCTCTGTCAAATAAATAAATAAAATCTTAAAAAAAAAAAAAAGTTAAGAATTTAAGTGATGGGATGGAGACAGGCTGAAATATAAAGTGCTTAATTTCTCATTTTTCACAGGGGAAGTTCATACTTCAAAGTTAAACATGAAGCTAACAATGACAAATGCTAGTCGTGCCCTAGTGATGTCCTAGAGGTGTCCTTTATACTTGTGCATGTAGTATTTTTACATAAACAATTCTTAAAAATAAAAGAGTACAAAATCTTTTATGATTCATTCTTATGAATTTAGAAATTTACATTTTTTTTTAAATTAATTTATTTATTTGACAGAGAGAGATCACAAGTAGGCAGAGAGGCAGGCAGAGAGAGAGAGAGGAGGAAGCAGGCTCCCTGCTGAGCAGAGAGCCCGATGCGGGACTCGATCCCAGGACCCTGAGATCATGACCTGAGCCGAAGGCAGCGGCTTAACCCACTGAGCCACCCAGGAGCCCCTAGAAATTTACATTTTAAGTATCTCAACAGGAGAGAAAAAGGAACAAAAATTCAGAGAATAAATATGTATATTTAAAAAAAGTAGACAGTAGAGAGACTAGTTTTAAATGTTTATTCTGATATTCTTTGAAGTTCTACAGAAAAGAAAGCAGAATTTTAAAAAGATTATCTTCAGTGATGTTATACTACCAATCATGGGCTGTCAACACAAAGAAGACAAGCCAAAAGAATACCTAAAATGGGAAGAACATTCTACCAAAGGATTTTAAAGGGTTGTGTCACAATACTAAAACAAATGATAGGCCCAAGACATTAGATTTGAATTTTCATCCTTCCCTTACAAATCTGTAATGCTTTGGCTCAGGTCATGATCTCAGGGTCCTGGAATTGAGCCCCATACTGGGCTCTCTGCTCAGTGGGGAGCCTGCTTCTTCCCCCACCACTGCCTGCCTCTCTGCCTACTTGTGATCTCTCTGTCAAATAAATAAATAAAATCTTTAAAAAATATATGATACTCTGGGGCAAAGTCTAAGGGCGACACAGGCAAAGAAATACTAGCATAGTATAGTGCCATTACAAAATAAGAGAGCCAATAGGAACTATAGCTAATACAGGCCTCTAAGGGAGGGGAGATTTTCAAGATTCTTATGTTTTGACATCTTCCATACCTTTGCCTTCCAGACTATAATACCCATGCTCCCTACTTCTTGGGAAAAAAGAAGTACAATGTGCCATGAAATGTCAATTTCTTTATTTCAGCTGGAGGGGGGGGCAAGTGGTCATCTCCACTCTGCTTTCTTTTTATTATATTTATTTATTATACCCCCACTCTGCTTTCTTACTGATAGGTCCAAGCTACAGCCTACTTTTTTAATTTTTATTTTATTTTTTATTTTTTAAAGATTTTATTTATTTATTTGACAGAGATCACAAGTAGGTGGAGAGGCAGGCAGAGAGAGAGAGGAGGAAGCAGGCTCCCCACTGAGCAGAGAGCCCAATGTGGGGCTCGATCCCAGGACCCTGGGTTATGACCTGAGCCAAAGAGAGAGGCTTTAACCCACTGAGCCACCCAGGCGCCCCTACTTTTTAAAATTTTTTAAGAGAGACCACATGAGCGTGCGTAGGGGTGGGGAGTGGCAGAAGGAGAGGGAGAGAGAGAGAGAGAATCTTTTTTTTTTTTTAAGGATTTTATTTATTCATGAGAAACAGAGAGAGAGAGAGAAGCAGAGGAAGAGGGAGACGCATAGTTACTGTGCAGCAGGGAGCCCAATGAGAAACTTGATCCCAGGATCCCCAGATCACAACCTGACGACTAAGCCACCAGGCACCCAAGAGAGAAAATCTTAAGCGGACTCTGTGCTAAGTGCAGAGCCTGATGTAGGCTCAATTTCATGACCCTGAGATCATGACCTGAGCAGAAAGCAGGAGTTAGATGTTTAACCAAATAAAATGTAGGCATACCCCAAGCCTACATTTTTTTTTTAAAGATTTTATTTATTTATTTGACAGACAGAGATCACAAGTAGGCACAGAGGCAGACAGAAAGAGAGGGAAGCAGGCTCCCCGCTGAGCAGAGAGCCGGATGTGGGGCTCGATCCCAGGACTCTGGGACCATGACCTGAGCTGAAGGCAGAGGCTTTAACCCACTGAGCCACCCAGGCACCCCCCAAGCCTACATTTTAAGTGAACTGTGCTTCTCAGGTTCCAAGTACCCCAGGAATATGATGGCATTAGGTGGCTAAAACTACTTAGATCTAATCAGAACTTCATAGAGGAGTACTCCCTCTTGGTCTAGTTTAGTTTTAAAAAAGGATTCTACATTAAGGTTTTAGGCACAAACAACAAAAATTTAAAAAGTTTCCTTCATTAACTGACAATCTGTATATGTGAATCCAACAATCCCCTGTTGCCTGATTCATAGAATAGCAATAAAACTTCACCACAAGGAGGTTTCAGAAAAGTTAAAAAAAAAAAAAATTAAAAACCAAAAACAAAAATGAAAGAAAACAAAACCCCCCCAAAACCCAAAACTTCAGCACAATCCTGTTTGGCCACCATACCATCACCTCCTCACCCATCTCTAACTCCCTAACAAAAAATGTTGCCGAAGTACAGGACTTGAAAATTGCCTCAATGAAGATTAGCCATTAAATGAAAAGAATACCTGAACAGACACCAAAGAGCATTATTTTGAAATAGTGGCCTAAAAGAGCTAAAAAAGTTGCATCTCTTGAAACTTGTGTAAAATGACACAATAGTACTTAAAATATAGTATCATCCATAAACATGCCTAATTAATCACTGCGTTGAGTTTTAGAACTGATATTACCATTATATCTCTTACTAAAATTCTGCCCAAAAAATTTTAAGAGGAATAAAATGAAGTCAAACTTCTAATGAAACCATTAATTCTTCAACTGTAGCCTACAAAACAGCCTGCATTCAACTCACTTATGGTGCTTATTAAAGATGCATATCCTGGTCCCCATTATATTATATTACATTATATTTACTCAATCTGGGTGATTTTTTTATCCCTAAAGATTTCATTCATTTATTTGACAGAGAAAGAAGAGAAAGAGAGAGAACTGATATTACCATTATATCTCTTACTAAAATTCTGCCCAAAAAATTTTAAGAGGAATAAAATGAAGTCAAACTTCTAATGAAACCATTAATTCTTCAACTGTAGCCTACAAAACAGCCTGCATTCAACTCACTTATGGTGCTTATTAAAGATGCATATCCTGGTCCCCATTATATTATATTACATTATATTTACTCAATCTGGGTGATTTTTTTATCCCTAAAGATTTCATTCATTTATTTGACAGAGAAAGAAGAGAAAGAGAGA
>NC_081563.1:73381649-73389642 GCF_022355385.1 Mustela nigripes | reverse complement strand
AGCACAAGCAGGGGGAACAGCAGGCACAGGGAGAGGGAGAAGTAGGCTCCCTGCTGAGCAGAGAGCCTGACATTGTGCTCCATCCCAGGACCCCGGGATCACGACCCAAGATGAAGGCAGATACTTAACTGACTGAGCTACTCAGGTACCCCTAATCTGGGTGACTTTTATGCACAATGATATTTGAGAACTACTGGATTAGATCTTACTGCCATCAAAGATTACACCAATTCCCTAAGGACTACATCTTCTCTACATGCACATATTATTAGATTCATTAATTTACAGAATATTGCATACTGATTTTAAAATGTGCTGAAATTTCTTTTAAAGTTTTTTTTTCTTTTTTAAAGATTTTATTTATTTATTTGACAGAGAGAGATCACAAGTAGGCAGAGAGGCAGGCAGAGAGAGAGAGAGGAGGAAGCAGGCTCCCTGCTGAGCAGAGAGCCCGATGCAGGACTCGATCCCGGGACCCTGAGATCATGACCTGAGCCGAAGGCAGCAGCCTAACCCACTGAGCCACCCAGGCACCCCCTGAAATTTCTTTTAAACCTGTATTCTTTAATTCACCTAGTCTGGTGATGAGAAAATCCAGCAACTTATTTGAAATTTAACTGATAAGGAGCACATGGCTGGCTTAGGTGGTAGAACATGTGACTCTTGATCTCTGGATTTTGAGTTGGAGCCTCCCAACAGGTATTCAGAGATTACTTAAAAATAATTATCTTTTAATAAAAAAGGACGAAAGAAAAAAGAAATTAAACTGATATTAAGTCAGTTTTTCTATTAAGAATAAATGTTCTTACCATGCCATGATCAAATGTGAACACACCAACATCACGTCCATGATGGATATGATTCCGTCTAATAATTGGGTTTCCATGATTTTTAACCCAAATCCCAGCTAAAGCATTATTGGAAATTTCATTATCCTCATATATTCCCTACAACAATTAATCAGAAGTAGGTATTAACAGAAATTAAAAAAAAAAAAACTTTTAGAAAGAAAAAACCTGTAAAAGTTAAAAATACCTGTGCATGATCTGTTATATAAAGTCCAACATTTTCACAGTCGCTGATGTTACAGTGTTTGATAGTGGGACATGCTCCTTGACCACTAACACATACTGCAGAGCCAACTGTAAGAAAAATTATTTATTTAAAAACCTACTGGGCAACAACACAATGACTCATTTTATAATAAAACATAAGGGAAACACACTAACCTGTACATGTACTTCGGATAATACAGTGATCAATAATAGGGCTACAGTTTACCGTAATCTCTAAGCAGTGGTGTGCATTATGGTGTTGAGCAGATTTGTCGTCAGGATTAAACTGAAAAGTAGAAATTTTGTTTGAAATTCTGTATGAACCACTGCCTTAAATGATCTAAACATATATATATTCTAACTCTTAAAATTCCTTACCCTTATTGTCATATATCCAACATAAGCATCCTCAGAACCTTCCATAAAGACGAAGGTTGAATCTCTAGTGTTTTCAATAATAACTTTATCTGCTACTTTTCCAGGTGCTGTGGGGAAGATATTTTAAAACATATTATCTTTATTTTTTTTAAATCACATTTATCAGATGAAATTCAAATAAAATTCAATTTTGGGGGTAAGATTTTATTTATTTATTTGACAGAGAGAGTGAGCGAGCACGAGAGAGAGGGAACACGAACAGGAGTGCGGTAGAGAGAAGCAAACTCCTGGCTGAGCAGGGAGCTGGATGTGGGGCTTGATCCCAGAACCCTGGGATCATGACCTGAGCCGAAGGGAGCTGCTTAATGACTGAGCCACCCAAGCACCCCTAAAATTCAATTTTTTAATTAGTAAAAATACTCTGTCATAAAACTAATAATACATGGGGTGCCTGGATGGCTAAGTGGGTTAAAGCCTCTGCCTTCAGCTCAGGTCATGATCCCAGGGTATGGGATTGAGCCCCACTCAGGTGCTCTGCTCAGCAGGGAGCCTGCTTCCTCCTCTATCTCTGTCTGCTTCTTCCTCTATCTCTGTCTGCTTCTCTGCCTACTTGTGATCTGTCAAATAAATAAAATCTTTAAAAAGAAAAAACAAAACTAATAATACAGAAACTTTTTTATTGTTTTTAAGGCTGGGTACTTTTTTGAGTGGGGCTTATTTTCATTTTTTAAGAAAAATTTCAACTGAAGTATAGTTGACATATTAGCTTTAGGTGTAAAACATAGCAACTTGACAACTGTATACATTACAAAATGCTCACTATGGTTAAGTCTCTGTGATCATTCAAATTTATTATTATTTTTTTAAAGATTTATTTACTTAAGAGACAAAGAGAACATGTCCAAGTGGGGAGGGGGCAGAGAGAAGAAGAGAATCCTCAAGACTCCCCGCTGGACTCAGAACCCCGAGGATCCTGAGGATCATGGCCTGAGCCAAAATCAAGAGTCAGACACCAACGAAGTGACGCACCTGGGCACCCTGTTATTATAATATTACTGATTATATTCCCCATGCTATACTTTTCCTCCTCTGACATTTATCTTATAACTGCAAGTTTGCACTTCTTAATCCCCTTCACCTTTTTCGCCCATCTGCCCACCCATCTCCCTCCTACAAACCACCTATATGTTCTGTATGCGTGTTTCTTTTTCATTGTTGTTTTTTAGATTCAACATGTAAGTGAAGTCACTTGCTACTTCTTTCTCTGCCTTGTTTTATTTAGCATGATATGGAGAGGGAGCTTTAAAAAAAAATACTAGTACTGAGTAGGTAAAAATAATGATCATTTTATGAGGTAACTATGTTTCACTGGCTTCACTACAGGCAGTCATATTTAATGTGAGTATTCTTTGACTACCATCATACTCAAATTCATGTATAACAATATATATTTTTTAAGATTTTATTTATTTGACAGAGAGACAGAGAAGACAAGTAGGCAGAGCAGCAGGCAGAGAGAGAGAGGGGGAAGCAGGCTCCCTCCTGAGCAGAGAGCCTGATGTGGGGCTTGATCTGGGATCATGACCCGAGCCAAAGGCAGAGGCTTAACTCACTGAGCCACCAGGTGCGCCAACAATACTTCTAATAATGTTTAAACTTCTAATAGTATTTTTTATCAAATACAATGACATACTAAAAAATGGTTTCACTTCCAGCAGCACCAGAAAAAGAGTTCAGGGAAAGGAAAGGAGAAGGGGATGATGAGTGGGTAGAGAAAGAGAGAAATGTCCTAATTTAAACTTATTTTCAGTACTGGCCCTGATTTGGAAATCTGATAACTGCTTTGGAAATTTGATACTACAAATCACTAAGTAAGATTTTCTATACCCTCTTCCCCCTTTCTCTGTGGTGGAAATGGGGGAGGGAAGCAGAAGGGGCAGTAAATGCAAATTTTAATAGCAAGTAATAATTACTAGCTATCTTAAGATGGTCCATGTACTGTGTCCTTAAAAAAATCAATACAAATCTTGAAATGACTGATCAGTCCTCAACAACTATTTCAGAACCTTTATTCTTAGAAACTTGACTATACAAATAGTTTTGAGGGGTGCCTGGGTGGCTCAGTGTGTTGGGCCTCTGCCTTTGGCTCAGGTCATGATCTCAGGGTCCTGGGATCAACCCCCTCTCGGGCTCTCTGCTTGGCGCGGAGCCTGCTTCCCCCTCTCTCTCTGCTTGCCTCTCTGCCTGCTTGTGATCTCTGTCTGTCAAGTAAATAAGTAAAATCTTAAAAAAAAAATAGCTTTGAGCCACTATGAAAAAATTTACCAAGGACATCTGTTTCATTAAAAACAGCAATAGAAACAGTAACCATATTTATTTTTAAATGAAAGATAAAACAAGTAACTTTCTTTCCTTACTGAATAACTAAGGCACTGGACAAACTACAGATATCAAGATACACATCTTAAAAAAACAGAAAAAGAAACTGAGGCGTCTGGGTGCTTCAGTCAGGCGTCCAGCTCTTGATTTTGGCTCAGGTCATGATCTTAGGGTTGTGAGATTGAGCCCCTACTTCAGATTCTCTCTCTCCCTCTACCCCCCAACCATCTCTCTATCTCTCTCTTAAAACAAAATGGGGAAAAAAAAAGATACATCTGTAATTTCTGAACCCTCACCTTTTTTTTTGAACCCTCATGTTTTCACTGCAAGAGGTAATATTCCTATTCTTTTCTAACCATCAAGCTATTATAAATGTTCACCTGGATTTTAAGTCCATTTAAAAAACCCATCATGTAAAAAATACATTAAAATTTTAATGACAATGCATTTCAGTATACCTGCACCAATCATGGTGATTGGAGATTCAATATATATCCATTCATCAGTGTATATTCCAGAATGAACAAAGATAAGTCCATCAAAATGAGCTTCTTGTACCCCACCAAGGGCATCTTCAATTGTATCATAATACTAGAAAAAAATAAAAGTGTCAGCACAGAACTGAAAGATTACCATTTTAAGTCTTATAAAAATACAAATCAAACATACCAACATATTTTCTCTTCCTTTATATCTTGCAGGATTACTGTAGAAATGTTCAGCAAATCCTGGCTTTACATGTGCACCTTTATACTAAAATGTTAAAAAAACAAAAAACAAAAAACCAGAAACAAACATTGACTACTAATGTAAACATATTCTAAATTAATACTGTATACTTTTTATTAAATACTGAAAACAATTATCAATTATTCTAACTAATTTTCTATTGCACAGTACAATTTAAAATCTGAAACAGCTTATGACTTAATATCCAGTAAGAAAGGACAAAATTTGTTAATCTCAGCACTACTGATATTTTGGGACAGTAATTCTTTGTTGGGGGTTGTTCTATGCATCACTGTAAGATGTTAAGCAGCATCCCTGGCCTCTACCCACTAGATATCAGTAGAATCCTCTTCTCCAGTGTGACAACAAAAAATGTTTCCAGACATTGCCAAATGTTCCCTGTGGAGCAAAATCACCCCCAGTTGAGAACTACTCATAAAGGACCATATAAAAATTAAAACAACTACTGAACACTAATAATTTAAGAAAGGTTCAAACAGACCCATAAAAAGTGTAACTGCTCTCACTGCTTATTGCCACTGCTTAAATTATTAATAAATACATTAGTAGTGAAAGAATTGTTGAACATTTGGTTGACTGGTTATTTTCACTGGCCTGAAACCTATTCTTGAGTTTAATTTTTTTTAAAAGAAACTTTTATTTATGAATATAAATCAGTATGTTCTATTTATAGTTCATACCAACTGCTGGAAACTCTCTTTCCAGGGATTTGGGTGTTCATATTCTTCTGGATTAATCTGGTAGAATTTGCCAGGTTCAGGATGCATCATAGGGCGAGTATATTCAAAAACTTCCATGTATAATCGTTTCCTGTTGGAGGAATGAAAGATTTCTTCATAAAAAGTACTTTAAACAACTAAAAAAATTACCTGATGCTTCAAAACCATGTAAGAATCTAAAAAGGCAAAATTTTAACTGTAAAATAGTTTTTTGCTAAAAACAATGTAACTACATATAATAAAAAATAGTCCATTTCCCAAAATAAAGTGTCAATTCTTCAAAATTTATTTAGGGGGGAAAAAAGGCCACCCATACTGTGAAAGGCTCATACACAGTTATTATTAAAAGAATGGCTTTCAACAGAATACTTTGGGCTCTTCATATATATATTTTTAAAGATTTTATTTATTTATTTGAAAGAGACAGTGAGAGAGAGCATGAGAGGGTAAAAGGTGAGAGGGAGAAGCAGACTCTCCATGGAGCTAGGAGCCTGATGCATAAATCGATCACTCTGGGATCATGACCTGAGCTGAAGGGAGCTGCTTAACCAACTGAGCCACCCAGGCACCCAACTCTTCATGTATCTTCAGTTCATTTACATCCTGTTATCAAAAACCATTAAATCTCAGAAATGTAGTCATAGGAACTATTATCACTTCCTGTACAAAACAGTGTTTCCTTCCAGTCTTGTTATCTATAGATAGTTTCATTTATTAGAATTGTGATTATATAACATCTAAAATGTTGTATTCTGCTCTTTTCAAAAACTTTTTTAGAACACAGCATTTTCCCATGTTACTAACAACTCTGTAAAAATTACTGTTAAATGCCTTTATTACCACCCTTCAAGTAGAAATTACATTGTTAGTACATTCCCATATTGCTGGACATTTAGATTATTTCTAATTTCCTCCCACTAATAACCATGCTATTACAAAAAATTTGGACCTAAGGCAAAAAAATTTCCAGACGTGGAGTAATGTACGCCAAAGGGCATGCATATTTTAAGGTTCATGAATACAACTGTCAAGCTATTTTCCAGAAGTGATGTATCAAAATTTACTTTCACAGTAAACTATCAGACTGAATTACCTGTTTTAAATTAGACATAGTTCTGTTTCTAAAAAGCTTAAATTTAAATGAAAAACATTTCCCACAACCACTCAGTTGCTAGTCAACTGATAAGTAGCACAGAAAGTACTTCATTTATTATTTTATAAATGCTGCTTGGACCAACCACCTACATTGTGATAAACAGGTAACTTGGAATTTATAAGCGTTCTAATTTTATTCCAACTAGAACGACCAACTCGCTATTTCAACTTCCCCACCATCTTTTAGCATTTGGGTTGGCAAATAATATATCTCAAGATAATAAAATAAAATTTCACTTACCACAAAATTGGATCATTAGCGAGCTCACTGAAGCGTTTACACACACAAGCGGCTCTACAAAGATCCTGTTCCAGCAAGTAAGAGAAGATTTTTAGAACCACTTCATCTGGTAGTTTCTCCTGAAGATACTGTTCAGCGGGTGCTGCTATAAAGAGATTAGCGAACAGAATATAACAGTCTATTTGTTGTGCTAGCAACAAGTTTCTCACTATTTAAAGAACCTAATTTTCATTTTATCTAATCAATAGATTTTTTGATGACAATCATTTTATAAACATTTTGCTTTGATAAATAACACACACATTAACGTTCTTCTGTCCTAACTTAAGTATTCTTTCTTTTAGCTGTTACGTACCATTTCAGAAACTGGTTAATAAAATGTACTTTTAAGCAATAAAGTCAAAAAAAGAGTGAGAGCTCAGGGTTCTCATGCTTATTCTATAATATCATCTTCTCAATTCCAAATGCACCACTAAAATATATTTAATTTTTTGGTATCCAACAAAATTAAAAAGATTTAACACAACCCGTAGTGTTCTCAAAGGAAATACCTGACAGATCTTGTGATTTTCCAGATACTCTTGCGCGTTTTGCACGATGACCAAAGTTTTCTGTAGTTGAAGTTGAGGCACCCTTCAAAAACAAAATGAAAACTAATTAAGCAAATATTTTTACCATACACATAAGCATTGTTTTTTTTTTTAAAAAATGGTGACATTTCCCTTTCTAACAATTCTCTCATTACTAAAAGAAAAGCAGTTACTTTTAATTTACCTCCATACTGCTCTTTGTAGGACAGGCTGTTCTTTTTGGCAAAAGAGTTTTTCTACGAAGTTGGTATGGACTATTTTGTGCACCAGGACCTGATTCTTCAGCAACCATATCTGCAGGTACATCATCATCTGTTATAAACAAAAGCAACACGAAAAATGACACCCATTTAAACAAAAAACTCTAAGATGCAATATGCTTTTAAGAAACTTCATAAATGTTTTAGGGGGAGAGGAGGTAGATACGACCTTTTTTTTTAACCTGAGAGAGGGGGAGAGATAACAAGGGATAATGACATGGGGCGGGGGCGGTGGCAGGCAGAGGGAGAAGCTGGCTCCCTACTCAGCAGGGAGCCCTATGTGGGGCTTGATCCCAGGACTCTGGGATCATGACCTGAGCTGAAGGTAGATGCTTAACCAACTGAATCACCCAGGTGCCCTGAGATATAACGTTTATATATAATCCCAGCCAACTGGGGTGCACCCATGGCTCAGTCGGTAAGCGGCTGCCTTCCGCTCAGGTCATGATCCCAGGGTCCTGGGATC